>NW_023994621.1:0-280121 GCF_015586225.1 Lucilia sericata
ATTATAATATTATTTTTAATCAAATTGTTTAGTTAAGCGTTTTTATGTTGAATTATTTTACCTTTTTAATATTAAAATTGAATATATATTTACGATTATTAATAATACCAACATAATAATAATCAATAGTTTATTGATACAAAAAAATATAGTATATATTACCAGAGAATAATAAGAAAAAACAACTTTTCACAACAACTACAAAAAATGAATAAAAAAAAACTATAACAAAAAAAGAGTAAAATTAAAAAAAAGCAAATAAAATTTAACAAACAAGTAAAAAATAACACAAGATATTGAAAATACATCAATATTAATGAGGATCATAAAATAAATAAAAAAAACTATATAGATTATTATTTGCTATTAAATTTCACATAAATCTTTACATGTGTTTTATTGTGGGTGTGGGGAATTTGGTCAAAAGGGAAATATTTTCCTTTAACGGAATTCGAATTGGTCAGAAAAAACGACATTAAATTTTCAAAATTATTTGTATTTTATTAAAACGTCTTATGTCAAAGTCGACTATTTTGTCTAAACAAAGTCGAAAACTCGACTATCTTGCAAGACAAATATCAAATAACCGGTAACCGCAACAATATTTATCACATCACTTAACAAAATGTCAGCATAAGAAAACAAAATGCGTGTATACAACTAAAACGTGTATTAAAAATTGATGTTAAAGTCCGTCCTTGGGTCAAAAGAAGAGTATGTGCCAAATTTCATTAAAGCTTTTTGATGACACACATAGATGGACATAGCTAAATCGACTCAGTAAGTGATTCTGAGTCGATTGATATACCTTAAGGTGGGTGTATGGTCATTATTTTTGGGTGTTACAAACATCAGCATCAACGCATAATACTCTCCCCATCATAGTGATGTAGAATATAATGACGTTTGTTATCAACTTTGTCATAACGATACTATAACGCTAATAAATGTCATCTGCTAGTTTTTTATCATGATAAAAATTTAACGTTTTGCATGACAACTATTTATCTAGTATAGACATATGGGCATATGGGAAAGATAATCATTCCTATCGCCAATAGAAGTGAAATTTTTGTTCCCTTGAAATTTTCATTTTCCTCGAAGGGAAAATTGCTATCTTGAACTTGTTGTGAACAATTCATTCACAATAGTTGATTTTGTATGGAACAGCTGTTCAATGTTTACAAAATTCCATCAATAAATTTCACAACAGGGGAATTTTTTCAAGACAAAAAAGTTAGTGAACGAAATGGGAACATATTTCACATGAAATGATGATTGGGGATAGGTGTGAATAGCAATTAAAGGTCCCTTCACACGATCACACTTTACGTACGTAAAGTCTAATGAAAATTAAATTCCATCCGTATAACAAAAAGAGAATAAAAATCGTATGATTTATATATATTGTGTTTACACGATTGGTATAAAACAATAACAAAGTAAAATGGAAACTGCCGTTTCAATTTTTCTTAATGCTACTTGATTGTTTTTTTTTTTTAATCATTTCAAAAACTTAAAGGTCCAAACGCATACAATACTTTGCGACGAACTGCGACTGACAGCTACGCAACGTAAAAAATATCGATGCGTTGCCGAAGTATGAAAAACATGTGATTGTTTTTTTTTTTTTGTTTTAATTGTAATAATTTATTTATTCAAATAGAACAAAAATATGAAATAACTTAATATAAAAAATAAACAATTTTAAAATGGTGTTTTCCCACAAAAAAATCTCAATTAAACAAAACAAAAAAGAATAACAATTATTTTGACAGTTTGTTTCTGTTCTCATTTTCTTTTTCTCTTCTTTTTCGTACGCCAAAGTTAAGTTTTTCCCAACTTTTTCTACTTCGTGCACAAGTTTTGTGTATTGATTGTGACGGCTCTCATTTAAATACAGTAAATGCGAGCTGTCAGTTGCAGTTCGACGCAAAGTATTGTATGTGTTTGGTCATAAGAGAGCCATACGACTGTCAAATTCTCCATCCGTATTATCTCTCAATGTGTAATGATTTCATTACATATTGCGTTTAGACATATTTTGTGGTTTAGACGATCCCATCCGTATTCTTCTACATAAAATTTTGACAAATCATATTACTTGTGTGCTCGTGTAAAGGCGGCTCTATAGGGTATCTTTTAGTTGGAAATTATTCACTTATATTATTAATTGTTTTAAAACAAATGTTTGATAATGATGTCACATTTGTTTGCATAATTACTTCATCTTATTTTTTGCAAATAGAATAATCATTGCATCAGCGTATTGAAATTTTTTAAATTTATTTATTTTTCAGTTGTCGATTGCAAAAGTTGTTAAATTAAAAAAAATCTTATGAAATTCTACAAAAGTTTAAAATTTATTTAATACAAATTATAGAAAAAACAAGATTATTTAAAAAGACGCTTTTATTAAAAGCCTCTTTTTAATAATTTGTTAACTGTTTCAGTTTTTGTTTAGTTTGAGCACAAACTAAGAAAATTCAAAGAAATATTATTTTTTGCATTTTGCTTTGAAATTTTAATATCTGGCAATTCCATTTTTTTTTTTTTTTTTTTTTTTTTTGAAATTCACAAACCACTTTTCAATTCAAAAACCACAGGGTGTACATATATATTTTAAAATTATTTAAATTTAAATCTAGTTTAATTTAATTCTTCTTAATTCCGTTTTTAAACATAACATTGCATTGTGTTTAGGTGTCTCTATGTGTACCAAGTTTTAGCCAAATTACGGGAAATGGTCGAAAATTCAGTTACAAAATTTGTACCATCTGACAAAGCAAGTTAAAATTTAACTGTTAAATAAAAGCCTTTAAAAATAAGCTAATATGTATTACTATAATTTGAATACATGTCATCATTGGCAATGAAAGATTCATGATACAATTAATATATATAAGATAATATATTATTATTGTTTCTTTTTCATTGTCCGCATGCAGTTTATTTTGACAGATGGGATTATTTTACAATAACAAATCGCCTGTTGTTTTTGTATTGTTGTAGCGACGAGGCTTTTTAATTTATGCACGATAATCGAATATTTTACTTTAAGTCGTTTTTAAAAATATCGAAATTTTGTGGTTCGAAAATTCCAGACATTATGCTACAACCACCAATACTCTTAAACTTGCAACAAATAAACTTGTTACATGTAAACAAGATTTTTTTTCAACAAAGTTCCAATTGTTTGACTTTTCAAAATTCGAATCAAGATATATTAATTATAAGGTAGTGTCGTCGGCGAATTCAGAAATACGGAGCGAATTCATTTTATTTTTTATATATGGAGTTTGACAGCATGCCTACACTTCAAAGTGCCAGCACACTGTCAAACTACATATAAAAAAAATCAAAAGTGTATTAGCAAAAAATAATCAGCTGCTCTGTTAACACTACCTTATAATTAATATACCTTGATTCGAATTATTTTTACTCAATTTTAAATATTTTTTCTGGCAACACTGTTGTACAGACATTTCCTTTGTAAATTTGCTGGCAACTCTAAAAGGAGCATATTTTTTATTAATGCAAAAAATCTTATTTGGCGGAAATAGTTTGAATTTCTGCGGAATTTATGTGAAATCCAATGTAAAAATAAATGCTTAAGGTATTAAAATGTTATAAATTCTTTTCGTCTAAAAGATGCTACGCTAAAAAGGACCTAAACATCGAAATGAAGTACCTAAATGTGGCAGAGAAAAATGATGCGGCGAAGACAATTGCTGGTCAATTGTCCAATGGAACTGCCAGAAGAGTAAGTTTGTGCCAAAGAATCTAAGTTAATTTTAAGCTAAATTATTTTAATCAATTTCAGCGTGAAGGCCTTTCGGTTTACAATAAAATTTATGAATTTGAAGCAACAGTTCTGGGTAGGAAGAGTAAAATGGTTATGACTTCGGTGTCGGGACATTTGCTGACATTCGAATTTCTAAGTTCTTATCGAAATTGGAATCATGTTGATCCACAAAGTCTATTCGATGCCCCCGTACGTAAAGCTTGCAGTGAAAATTTCGCAGCTATTAAACGCACTCTGGAACGAGAGGTACGCAGTTGTAATGGTTTAATCGTCTGGACAGATTGTGATCGTGAGGGCGAGAATATTGGTTTTGAGATTATAGATGTATGTCGAGCTGTTAAACCGAATATTACGGTTTATAGGGCAATTTTTTCCGAAATTACTAAAGCTTCGGTTAATAGAGCCCTACAAAACTTAACACAGCCGGACAAACGTCAAAGTGATGCAGTGGATGTGCGATCCGAATTGGATTTAAGGACAGGAGCCGCTATAACACGTTTCCAAACGATGCGTTTACAAAGATTATTTCCCGAGAAAATATCTGATAAGTTGATTTCTTATGGCAGTTGTCAAATACCCACATTGGGTTTTGTAGCCGAACGTTATAAGGAAATTGAGGCATTTGTGTCGGAACCTTTTTGGAAGATTAAAGGTAGATATATTTTATCTATACTCATCTTAAAATTTATTAATTTTTTATTTATTTGACAGTAACTCATACCATAGAAGACTTAACGGTAGAATTCCTTTGGGCCCGCAATCGTCTCTTCGACAAACAGGCATGTGAAGACTATTATCTTCTGGTTATAGCGAATCCAACTGCTACTGTAGAAAGTGTAACGGTGAAACCCAAAAGTAAATGGCGACCCACACCTTTGGATACGGTGGAATTGGAAAAATTAGGTTCCCGAAAATTGAAATTATCGGCCAAGGAGGTTATGACTATAGCGGAAAAGCTATATACCAAGGGTATTATCAGTTATCCACGTACGGAAACGAATATGTTTTCCAAGGAAATTGATTTGAAGTAATGAAATAGAAAATCAATAAGAACAAATTTTAATATGATTATTATCTTAATAGATCTTTAGTAGAGCAGCAAACAGGTCATGGAGTTTGGGGTTCATTTGCTCAACGTGTGGCGGAATGGGGACCAAATCCAAGAAACGGCAATAAATCTGATCAGGCTCATCCACCGATACATCCCACTAAAATGGTGCCAAGTAAGTTAAATTTTTAGCGCAATTAATAAACTCAGGACCATTTAGAAAATTTAGGAGCCTTTCCGACAATCTGTTGAAGATCGATACTGAACTAATGAGAAATAAACCGTTCAAATTTTTTTTGGTTAGTTCAGTTTTTTTTCAGTTTTAATTCTAGTACAGTTCATTGTTCAGTTCTACTTTAGTTCTAGTTCAGTTCTAGTTTAGTTCAAGTTCAATTTTAGTTCAGTTCTACTTTAGTTCTAGTTCAGTTCCAGTTTAGCTCTAGTTCAGTTCTGTTCTTTCTGTTCTAGTCCAGTTAAAGTTCAGTTCTAGCTTAGTTCTGTTCTAGTTCAGTTCTAGTTCTGTTCTGGTTCAGTTCTGGTTCTGTTCTAGTTCTGAGTTGAGTTCTAGTTCAGTTCTAGATCAGTTCTAGTTCAGTTCTAGTTTAGTTCTAGTTCAGTTCTAGTTCAGTTCTAGTCCTGTTCTGGTTCAGTTCTGATTCTGTTCTAGTTCTGAGTTGAGTTCTAGTTCAGTTCTAGTTTAGTTCTAGTTTAGTTCTAGTTCAGTTCTAGTTCAGTTCTAGTTCAGTTCTAGTTCAGTTCTAGTTCAGTTCTAGTTCAGTTCTAGTTCAGTTCTAGTTCAGTTCTAGTTCAGTTCTAGTTCAGTTCTAGTTCAGTTCTAGTTCAGTTCTAGTTCAGTACTAGTTCAGTACTAGTTCAGTTCTGGTTCAGTTCTAGTTCAGTTCTATTTTAGTTCTAGTTCAGTTCTAGTTTAGTTCTAGTTCAGTTCTAGTTCAGTTCTAGTTCAGTTCTAGTTCAGTTCTAGTTCAGTTCTAGTTCAGTTCTAGTTCAGTTCTAGTTCAGTTCTACTTTAGTTCTAGTTCAGTTCCAGTTTAGCTCTAGTTCAGTTCTGTTCTTTCTGTTCTAGTCCAGTTAAAGTTCAGTTCTAGCTTAGTTCTGTTCTAGTTCAGTTCTAGTTCTGTTCTGGTTCAGTTCTGGTTCTGTTCTAGTTCTGAGTTGAGTTCTAGTTCAGTTCTAGATCAGTTCTAGTTCAGTTCTAGTTTAGTTCTAGTTCAGTTCTAGTTCAGTTCTAGTCCTGTTCTGGTTCAGTTCTGATTCTGTTCTAGTTCTGAGTTGAGTTCTAGTTCAGTTCTAGTTTAGTTCTAGTTTAGTTCTAGTTCAGTTCTAGTTCAGTTCTAGTTCAGTTCTAGTTCAGTTCTAGTTCAGTTCTAGTTCAGTTCTAGTTCAGTTCTAGTTCAGTTCTAGTTCAGTTCTAGTTCAGTTCTAGTTCAGTTCTAGTTCAGTACTAGTTCAGTTCTGGTTCAGTTCTAGTTCAGTTCTATTTTAGTTCTAGTACAGTTCTAGTTTAGTTCTAGTTCAGTTCTAGTTCAGTTCTAGTTCAGTTCTAGTTCAGTTCTAGTTCAGTTCTAGTTCAGTTCTAGTTCAGTTCTAGTTCAGTTCTAGTTCAGTTCTAGTTCAGTTCTAGTTCAGTTCTAGTTCAGTTCTAGTTCAGTTCTAGTTCAGTTCTAGTTCAGTTCCAGTTCAGTTCTAGTTCGGTTCTAGTTCGGTTCTAGTTCAGTTCTAGTTCAGTTCTAGTTCAGTTCTAGTTCAGTTCTAGTTCAGTTCTAGTTCAGTTCTAGTTCAGTTCTAGTTCAGTTTAGTTTAGTTCTAGTTCAGTTCTAGTTCAGTTCTAGTTCAGTTCTAGTTCAGTTCTAGTTCAGTTCTAGTTCAGTTCTAGTTCAGTTCTAGTTCAGTTCTAGTTCAGTACTAGTTCAGTTCTAGTTCCGTTCTATTTTAGTTCTAGTTGAATTCAAGTTAATTCTAATTCAGTTTTAGTTCTAGTTCAAATCTTATTCAACTCAGCTCAGTTCCTGTTCTATTCAGTTCTTTTCCCCAGAAACCAATTTGTTATCAAATACATTTTTTTACTTTATGCAGATTTAGATGGCAACGAGGGTCGTGTGTATGAATTAATTTGCCGACATTTTTTGGCATGTGTCAGTAAGGATGCTACCGGTTCCGAAACGATAGTGACAATTTCCATTGAAGGTGAAAAGTTCACAGCTACAGGTTTAGTTATTTATGAACGCAACTACCTCGACGTTTATATATACGATAAATGGAATGCCAAACAAATACATAAATACGAACAGGGACAAAAGTTTGAACCAACGGAAATAACAATGCCAGAAGGTGCTACCACAGCTCCACCGCTCCTAACAGAAGCTGATTTAATAGCACTGATGGAAAAACATGGCATTGGTACAGATGCCACGCATGCGGAACATATTAATACTATTAAAGAAAGAGGTTATATTGGAGTGGTGGATAAGGGCTGTCTAGTGCCAGGAGTTATAGGCATGGGTCTCTATGAGGGATATGATGCTATGGAATTGGCTTTAGCTAAACCCATGTTAAGAGCTGAATTCGAACAAGATTTAAAGAAGATTTGTTTAGGTGAAAAGGATCCAAAAACAGTATTACGTGAGCAAATTGTTAAATATAAAGAAGCCTATAAACAAATTATGGACAAAATTAGTGCAATGGATGAAAAAATGGCACAACGTATTTTAGAAACCCCAAACCAGCATAATACCAATACCAACAACAACAACACTACCTCTAATAGCAACACTGAAAGCCGACCAGGAGCCTCAGAAAATCAAAATCGTTTGCAAGAAATATTCAAATGTCCCAAATGTTCCATTGCTCCCATGGCTTTAAAACCTAAAAAGAATCAAACCGGTTTTCTTATCGGTTGTCTAAATTTTCCCGATTGTAAAAATTGCATTTGGTGGCCAGATGAATGTAAAGAACCTCATGCTCTAGATGAAACCTGCAATAAATGCGGTTCTGAAATGAAATTAATAAAATTTAAATTTTCAAATCCCTATCATAAAGCCATGTTTAATTGTCCTTCTGGTTGGTATAAAATCTGTCTACGATGTGATGAACAATTTCGTAATATATTCAATATAAATTTGGATAGTGTTAAAAGAGTTGGTCCGATAGTAGCAGACATTTCATCTATACCTATTAATTATGGTATAACAACTCAACCAGTTCCCGCGGCAGGATCAAACAATAATACAGGTGGTAAAAAATCTAAAAGCACAACTACTAAAACAAAGAAAACTGATGATACTGGCGGGGAAACTGAAACTAAAGCTAAGAAAACGCGTAAACCTTCCACAAAAACAACAACTACAAGTGCTAATCAAAAGAAACAAACTGGAAATACGAATATACGTTCCTATTTTACGGCAGGTGAGTTTAAATGCTTTTTTATATTAGTTATAATTGATTAAAGTTTATTAAAAGCTATTAAAAAACACCATCATGATCCCCTTCAAAAAGGTTTAATTAAAGATATGAAAAAGTTTAGCTAAGAAAATTGTGAACGTGAATCTAATGTCACTTAGAAGTTGAAACAGTTGGTCCTTCTGTTCATAGTCTGATTGAATTCACTATTATTGCATCAATAAAGCCATTTTTCTTATACCGGTACCGTTCGGGATATACAAATCTAGGGCCTCTTTACGAGATATTTATAATATTAGTCGAACGAAGATGATTTAAAAGCACAAAGGAATCTCTGGCTATGATAGCAAACATACATTTCGCAATATTCGATTGATTAAGGGACTTTTTTGATAGGATCCTCTGTCGGAAAACAGTAGGTGGATGCTGCCGTCAACCCGGTAAGTACTTTAAGTCGTCGAACTGATCCACAAACTTTTTAGTTTGTTAGAGTGAAAGTAATGTTGCAATTGCGAAAGCACTTTAATTCGCCCATGCATTCCTCCAACAATGCTTATTTACGCAGTCACCTCGGGAATTGCTCTGGAGCATCATACGCTACACCACCGCCCTGCCCAATACAATATCTGTGTCTCCGGTTTGTTTGAGGGAAGCCAAATTACACCACTATAATATTTCCGCCGGCAGCCTGTTGTCTCTCAAACTACCGTCTCGATATTAGGAACTCACTAGTACCTATGGCACTCTTGTTTAGGGAAGTCCACCTTCTATCAACAGCCTCTAGTATCAGACCACTGACGAGTATCGATCTATGACAGATTGAAATATTCAAGATTCATTCACCATAGGTCTATGGGACGCAAATCTGTAGACTTTGTGGGACAAGAATATCGAAGTGCTTTACATGAACACCTCCATTGACGGCCTTATTTCACTGTGGTCTTTTTTATCCAGACGGTGAGCTGATTCGATTTGAGTCCGACCAAGAGGTGCCAACTACAGTGTGCATGTCGTTGATCAGCATCGTGTGATCGACTGCATTAAATGTCTTGGATAAATCCAGTTTCGTTGTTGATTGAGGTCATTGGAGATCTGGGAGGTTATCAGTGTTAGGGCTGTGCGTTTCCCCGAATCTTTGATTTTCTTTGGCGAGCGGGAAATGCGCTTTAAAGGCTGGTTGTAGTAGAGATTCTAAAATGTTTCTATTGATGATAATTAGGAGATGATTCTCCTTGTAATCACTGATTGATGGATCGAGAGGAACAAAAGGCGTGCGAAACAATAATGTCGTTGCTGTTTAAGGAAGTAATTCCACTTAAATCACGAAGAAATGTGTTGAGCGAAATGTGCCACAAAATAGTTGGTTTTCTAAAACTTCGCTTCAGCTTATAATTATGAGATGGATGATATGTCTGGTTTTGAATGTAGGAAAATAGGGCAACTTTAATTGACATTGTTCCGAGTATCATCAATACTTACAATCCATCCGGACCTAGAACATTCGAGAGGCTTGTTTTGGAGATAATGTTCTCGATTTAATTAATCGATTAAGAAGTGGGGATGAGAATCACGGGTGAGATTCTTAGTTCTCATAAACTAAGTTTTGTTTGTTAGCTTTTATGTAGCACAGAATTTTCTAGAGGGTTGAGTACTACAAAATATTAGGAACCTAAACCATAATTCCAATGTTAGTTAAAGCTTTTCAAAAACTAAAACAAGTTTTCAATTTGTACTCTTGACATGACCAAATTTTTCAAAAATTCCCTTAGCTCGTCAACAAACTGCCGATGAAATTGCTGCCTCTGAGCTACATGATATGCCAATTGATGCCTTTTTCGATAGTAATGATGGATTCGATGATTTAATATTATCGGCCGAAGCAAATATACCAGTAACCACATCCACGACGACGAGCAGAACAACACCACAAACCCGCACCGAAACCGTATTAAGCGATGATTTAGCAGCGGCATTTAATGATGACGATGATGATATGTTTGCGGATTTTCAATGGGGTTCTGGTAATCAAAATGCCAATCAACCAAAGACTCAAAGGACAAATAATGCTACGACAACAACGTCTGCATCATCGGCTTCAGCTAGAAGTAGAGCACAAATAGATGAAAGTTTTAGCGAATGGCTGCAGGATGATAATGATCCCAATGACGATGATTATGTATGGGGTAGTGCTGCAAAAAGTGCTAGACTTTCAGAAGTAGGTCCTTCAGCGAAAAAACTAAAATTACAAAATACGGAAACAACAAATGAAGATAGCTATGGCTGGGGTTCAGCTAGTCGAGTAGTTTCTGAGGAGACTGCGCTTAATGTTAAATGCACGGGATGTCATCAGCCGGCCAAAGAGTATGAATTAAGGACTTATATATTAATGGAAATATTGAGTGATTATATATATATTTTTCAGGTTATCGGTTAAAAAAGATGGTCCCAATAAGGGGAGAATATTTTACTTGTGTGCCAAAAGTAGTAACCCTTGTAAGTTTTTCCAGTGGGCCGACGAAATTGAACAAGAAAGCCATTCATCTACTGCACAAACCTCTACAAGTAGCACTAGCAACTGGGGTTCTAGTGCTAACAATAGAACAAGCATTACTAACAATAATAGCAGTTGGGGTACAGACAATAACAGCAATTGGGGTTCTAGTAGCAGTAATAATAGAACCAATACCACTAGCACTAATTGGGGTTCTAGAGACGCGGACATTCCGGTTAGTAAAGAACAAGTAAATTGTAATTGCAATAAACCGGCCAGTAGCTTGACGGTACGCAAAGAAGGCCCTAATAAGGGTAGAGATTTTTATGCTTGTGCTAATCGTGACAAATCTTGTGGTTTCTTTCAATGGGCCGATCAAACTGAAAATACTGAACAATCAAGTACACATCCTAGAGCAGATACTACCTCAACAAATTGGGGATCAAGTGGTACTAGCAGCAGTAGTGCTAATGCTGCCAGCTCCAGTGGCTGGGGTTCAAGAGAATTTGATGCTCCTGATAATGCAGAAAAAGTAAATTGTAATTGCAATAAACCTGCCAGTAGCTTGACGGTAAGAAAAGAAGGCCCTAATAAGGGGCGAAATTTTTATGCCTGCTCCAATCGTGATCAATCATGTGGTTTCTTTCAATGGGCTGAACAAACTGAAGGTAAACATTTCTTGGAATTTTGTTTCCTAAATAGTTAAACATTTTTGTTTTATAAATTCATGTAGATGACAGTCAACGTTCTTGGGGCAGTACCTCATCTGCCTCCACCAGCACTAATTTTAAACCAGTAGCAAGTAAGTTACATATGGATTTTACTTTTCTTTTAAAAATGTTTACAAAATTTTATTTTATTTAAGATAAAAAAGATGATTCTAAAGCAGCTCCAAAGGGTCGTAAGTGTGGTTTGTGTCGCCAGGAAGGTCACTCGCGCCAAAAATGTCCTCGCAAAGGAGAATTTGAATTTTAAGTTTTTTTGTTTTATTTTATTTTTGTAAATTTTTTTTAAACATATCCTTTGAATTATGTTATGTTTATAAAAAAAATATTAATAAAAGTTGCATATAAGTTTTGTTATATGAAATTATTGATAAATGATAAACTTCCACAGGGTCAATATCTAATGCGGACAACTCTACAATAATGGCGACTGGCCACAATATTGATAAGCTATGTGATCTCAACGAAATACTTTAGGTCTTCATTGCGTGAAACCTGTAATTATTACCACCTGCACGAAAGAAGTAAATCTGTGGAAGTGGTGTCGTAATCGATGGGCCACAAATTCCGACTGAGCATCACACTGAAATATTGGTGGTCACCTTTTTAGAACGTTTTTACTTTGCCAGCTCAAGCCACCCGCAATCGCGTACAAATTGCGAAGTAGAAACAAGGTCCTTTTTTACTACGTATAAAACGGTAAGTGATTAATTGTGATTAATATTGTTGGTTGTTTTCAAACAATTTGATTAAACATGATCTCGAAACTTTATTGGATCTAGTTTTGCTATTTATTTTTTTAACCTCACCAAAAACAAAATTTTTTTTTACAAAAAAACACATATTTATTTATTTATTTATTTATTTACGAAAAACCAACCGAGCCCATAGGGCCACATGTATAGTTGGTTGACAACTTAAATCAATATTACAGATAATTTCATTAATACGTAAAAGGCTGACCACAAAAATATTTTAACTTAATACTAGATTTTTTCAACAAAAACACGTATTTTTACAAAAAAAAAAAAAAGAACTAGACTTTCCACCAAAAACTCGTGCTTTGAATGAAAATTATTATTTTTCACCAAAAACTACATTTTTACTAAAAAAAAGTATTTTTTTTACCAAAAACCCGTATTTTGACCAGAACCAGTATTTTTCTTCAAAATATGTATTTTGACAACTAATATTCCTGATGTTGAAATACAAATAAAATTTGGTTGTTTTACATTCTGGGACATTTTTGGCCAACAAAATGGATCATATGATTGAGTACACCGAACAGAACAACTTACTTTATTGCCATTCCCCGACAGCCGGTTCTACGTACCGGAATGACCCGAATTATTCGGCCAAGGGCTGTCAACCCCAGCAACAACAATACAATTTTCTGCAGCGAAGCAACATCTTCCGGCATTGCTGCTCCGCATTCTTTTGGTCCGTGCCGGAATTGAATTAAATCCCGGACCATGGTTCTGCACAGTTTGCCAGAACCGACTGCACCATATGTCCATCCAATTAAGTTGCAACTCTTGTTTGGGCTGGTGTCATCTCAGGAACTGCTCCGGACTTAATGATCATCGAGAGTGGTCGGAAAATTTCGTCGCCCCATGCTGCTTCGTCGACAACAACATCGCCATCTTCATACGCTACCCCTCCGCCCTCTCCCTTGCAATCACAACAACAGCAGCAGCAACAACAATTACCGTCGCCGCTAACACCCTCGATTGCACTCCGGAGACCTGGGATGATATCCATATTGCAGTTCAACTGCAATGGCCTCCAAAACAAAATTTCAGAGATAACCTGATATATGCAGCACAACAACATCGTGGTCGCTGCGGTCCAGGAGACTAAACTGACGAACAATTCCAGTCTGCAAAGTTGTAACGGATACAACATTCTCCGAAAAGACCGCACCGGAAGTAACGGTGGGGGCATTGCTTTCATCATTCACAACACCGTACAGTATAGAGCTCTTTCTCTCGATTCTAACTCAGGAGACCAATATCTTGAAGTTGAAGGTATTGCAGTTAGATCGGGAGAAACTGACTTAGAGCTCTATAATGTCTATATTCCGCTAGTAGCCAGCTGTCCTGCAGCCTACCGTCCCGACATCAGGACTTTGTTAGACGGCGATATGCGTCTTGTCCTAGGGGACTTCAACGCCCACCATCAACTCTGGCACTCTTCTTTAGGGGAAGACCAGAGAGGTGCGTTGCTGGCGGAACAGATTGACGAGTCCACCTTCTGCACCCTGAATGATGATGCCCCCACGCGGATTATGGGTACCTGCACTAGCTCGCCCGACATCACCATAGCGAGTGCTGGTTTGATCAACTACGCCACGTAGTTGCCGTAGTTTCTCTGGAATCAGACCACTTACCCATAATCGTTTGTCTGGATCGACCTAACGATTTTATCGTCTCTGAACGCCGTCAATACGTAAACCGAAAGAAAGCAGACTGGCACGGCTTCAGAGAATTCACCGAACGCATCTTCAGTGATCTAAATTTTCCCTCCAACGTACACCATTCAGAGAGGAAGTTCCGTGAAACTGTCATCTCAGCAGCTGCTCGCTTTATACCTGCTGGTCGTATATCCGTAGTGCGCCCGCACTTCCCAGCAGAAGCAGCCAGGCTTGCAGATGAAAGAGATGACATCCAAAATACCAACCCAGGTGATCCAAGACTCACCCAGCTGAATATTGAAATCAGCAGGTTGGTAAATGAGGACAAGCGGGAAAGATGGCTAGATCACTTGAAGAACTGCAACCTGAGTTCGGGTGTTAGTAAGTTGTGGTCTACAGTTCGCTCTCTCTCTCTATCTCGACGAAGAAGGATGACAGGGTCGCTATTAAGTTTGCAGATATCCCCATTTCCGACCCTGAAGGGTGCTCGCGCGCATTTTGCCGGCAATTCATTGAGCACCCTGAGAGAGACAAGGCGAAACGAAGTGTTGTTCGTAAACTTCACAACCTTCCAGTCACGGACATACCACAACCCTTCACCCCAGCTGAAGTTGCAGACGTCATCAACAACGCCAAACCATCTAAGGCGATTGGCCCCGACGGAATATCCATGCTGATGTTAAAACATCTTGGCGAGCGGGGAGTTGAGTACCTGACTATGGTCTTCAACAAGTCAGTGAGCAGCCTCCTAATACCCGAAAAAGGGTAGAGTCATTCCCATTTTAAAACCTGGGAAAGACGCGACAGAGGGACAATCATACAGGCCGATTTCCCTCCTATCACCAGTCGCGAAGACTCTTGAGGTGCTTCTCCTCCCCCAGCTGTCCAGCCACCTAACAGCAGCTCGTCACCAGCATGGCTTCCGCAAAATGCACAGCACCACTACAGCATTAACCGCCATTGTTACTCAGATCTCACAAGGCTTAAATCAGCAGAGGCCCTGTGAAAGGACGGTCCTAGTGGCTCTTGACCTGTCGAAGGCCTTCGACACTGTCAGTCACGCCACACTCTTCGAGGATATCCTGCAATCCACAATGCCCAACAACACGAAGAAATGGATCGTAAATTATCTGAGTGGCCGTCAGTCGTTCGTGGAGTTTAGAGACAGACGCTCCAAACCCCGTAGAGTTAAACAAGGCGTACCTCAAGGTGGAGTACTATCGCCACTTTTGTTTAACTTCTACCTCTCTAAGCTCCCCGCACCTCCACAAGGCGTGGAAGTGATTTCATATGCGGACGACTGTAGAATCATGGCGACGGGTCACAACATTGATGAATTATGCGTTCTGGTGAATGGTTGTCTTCACTGCGCGTAACCTGCAATTATAACCAGCGAAGTCGTCAACAACACTTTTTACCACCTGGACGAAGGAAGTAAACCTAAACCTTGGCATCGTGGTCGATGAAGTCCAAATTCCGAACGTGCACCACTCAAAAATATTGGGGGTCACATTTGATAGCCTCTTTACTTCCTCAGCTCACGCCACTGCAATCACGCACAAATTGCGATGTAGAAACAAGGTCCTCAAAGCGCTAGCCGGCAGCACTTGGGGTATGAATAAAGAAACCTTGTTGGCTACATATAAAACGATTGGTCGGTCAGTGGTTAACTATGCTGCTCCAGTGTGGTCACCATCGCTAAGTGATACCCAGTGGAGGAACATTCAAAGCTGCCAAAATGCCGCACTAAGGACTGTAACGGGCTGCCTACAAATTACCTCGGAGCATCACCTGCACGAGGAAACGAAGGTCCTTCCAGTCAAGGAACACAATGTCATGTTGACTAAACAGTTCCTCCTGGGATGTCATCGGAGAAGTCATCCCAATTTTAACATCATACAATTGGATACTCCCCCGAGGCATGTCAGGAAGGATCTTCGTATATACGAGGAAAACATATGCAGATATGTGCGGGATCCACTGGATCAGTCCTCGTATTCGGCAGCTTTGAACGACATTCATAGAGACGCCATAAATTCCGCGGTCGCAGGATACCGCATGAATGTCGTACTTGGAGGTCGCCCACCGCCCATAGCAGACACGGAAGAAAACCTGCCGCGGAAAACAAGAGTAGTTCTGGCACAACTAAGATCGGGATGGAGCAACAGGCTCAATGCCTACTGGTCACGTATAGACCGTGCCGTCCCCAACGAATGTCCTGCATGTGGTCTGGGTCCTCATGACACCCACCACATATTTAACTGCTCAGCCAACCCTACTTCACTCTGTCCAATGGATTTATGGACGCATCCAGTTGAAGTAGCCCAATTTTTAGGCCTGGACATTGATGTAGAACCCCCCAACTAAATTATTGTATAGTTTTAGCTGTTACAACAACAACAACTTACTTTATTGCGATTTTCAGTATGATAATGAACCAAAACCTTTGTCAAAGTTGATCTAAGAATAGTTACCGGGTAATAGAACCCCAATTCTATGATTGTCCATCAAAATCACCTGACTCAAATCCCTTAGAGATGCTGTTCGGCGTTTTGAAGCGCTGGGTCGAAATTCGCCATTATAGAAAACATTGGAGCTGGAGAATAGTTTAAATTGGGATTCATTACACTAGTAACTAATCTATTCCATAAAGGTGTTTGGAACGGAGGGCGAAGTCGACCGGCTAACATGGCTATACCATCCAATTTCTTCATTAAGATTCAAACTTTCGAGCGTTTGTTATAAATCATTTATTATTAATATTTTAAGCAAAGAGACTTCATCCTCTCAGTCTTTAAATTTTGATATTTTCATTCTGGTTTTGAACTCATAAGGACCAACGATTTTCATAAGAAGATCAAAAAGTTGCTTAAGTTTCGAACATCGACTTATGGAGTTAATCAAGTTTGAAATAATCTTATACCGAAAATTATAATTACTCATAAAGCCGGCGTTTAAAAAACACAATCGCACTATTTTCACTGTAATTACTTTTCTTTAAACTCGTCCGGTAAATTAAAACTAGACAAAGACCTTTACTCATCGAAGGCATAAAGCAAATTAATTTTTATTAATGCAACCTACGCGGCTTTTATACTATTTCCAATACGTAGTTGTAGTACAAAAGCAATGACTATAATACATTAACATGGTTGTATAAACATGTAACATTTAATAAATCATAGAGTTGTACCTTAGAAAGGTAGTTAAATTCAAAAATTAAGCGTTAAATTCAAAATGTTGTGATCATATAAACAGTGTTGTATTAAAATGTATAAAAGTAAATTATAGAGTCTCATTTGATAAAAATCAGTTAGTTTTGAAAAAAAAAAAAAAACGTTAAAAGTTAATAATTTAAAAGAAATGATATTAAATGGTATACTTCATGTGTAAAATAAATAAAAAAGGTAAATAAAAATAATGAACTTTTTCAAGTTATTTTCTTGCAACTCTGGCCACAACAAGTTAGACCATTATTATTGAACCGGGACTAGGGCTGGAGAGTGGTTCCTCCATATGGCAAGGCCCTCCCTTTTTATGATTTTTTATGAGGGACTCGAGGCAAATATTGAAAATTTGACCTCCTCCCGATGCTTTTTCAAATGGGGCTTCTACCCAAATTTTTTTTTTTGGCCCCGACTTGAAAATATTCTGCGATCCCACCGCAACAAGTGTTTGCTGTTGAGGTACTGAGTGATGAATGACAACTGCTCTGTTTTTTCTTATACATTCAATAAATGTACGTCGGATCTCTTTGGTATCAGAGAATTGTGATCCAATTGTAATCCAATCGGAGGGTCTTACCATATTATTGGCTATTATTATTGCTTATAATGTCATGTATTTGGTTAATACAATATTGACTACTTCGAATTTCCGATTATTTTGGAAGATTGTTAAGATTGTTCCCATTAAGAAGAATATTGGTGTGGCTGGTGATGATGAGTTTAGAACTAATAAATATATTGCCATTTTTTTTTTTCGAAAATGGTTTAACATGTTCATGGTTGAACAGCGTTTGACTCAAATCATTAATATTTAAATTCTGCATGATTGTCAATCTTGTTTTATTGAGTTAGACAAATGGACAAAAATCTTTCCGGGATCAGCGGTAAGTATCTTCAAGTGCCTAAAAAATAATAAAAAAAAAATAAAAGCATAATTGAACAAGTGTTAAGGGAAAACTTAAAAGTATACTAACGTGAAGTTAGTGGGCGAACAACATTTCATCCTACTGACGCCCGTTAACACCAACTCCGGTTATCGTTTAACCGGTTGTTAATTTAACCTTACGATAAAATATAACCAGACATTGAGATAATGGTGGTGAGTCTAAAAAGGATTTTATTTGCGACAAGATTCCACAGGAGTGAAGAGATGACACCACCTTGTGGTGTGCCCAACTTTCCTTGTTTTGCCAATACCCATATTAGAGTTGTTAAACGCAACCTCTATGTCCAAGAAAGATGACATCTAGTCTCTATAGTTCCGACAACGTGATGCAAGACTGTTTTTACCGAGCTCTTATTAAGGTATGCGTGTTGTGCCCCACAGAAGTGATCAGGAGTCCTAATGATATTTTTCCAGTGTTTTCAATAAAAAAACGATGACAGATTGATTGGTCTATAGTCTTTGGCGGTACTATGATTCACTTTCCCGCTTTGGGGATAAATACCACGGTAACCTCCCTCTATACTTTAGGAATGTATCCTGTTTCCAGGCTGCTCTAAATATCAGAATTAGCCATGGCATGATGGTGGTAATCGGTTTTTGGAGTATGCATTCTGGCCTTGAAGAAATTTTCTCAATACTAATAATGGAGCTGACTAATTCACTTATGTGGATTTGAGAAGTGGATCCTTCATTTTCATCATCCCTGCAACCCGGAAAGTGTGTCCACATAAGCAGTTCCAGAGTTTCGAAGTTACTTTAGGTAAAGTTACCATCCGATCTCACCGTACCGGGGTCTTTGGATAGCACCTTACGCAGATGTGATGTCTCCATGGTACTCTACAGTTCCTCACAGAAGTGCTTCCAAGATTCCTTCTTAGCTTGTCTGGTTTCCCTCCTGAAAGCTTCGACGATAATCGTCCCATTAGTTCCTCTTCGTTTTATTTAAAAGTTTCCTACATTCTTTCCTTAGCTGTATTAGTTTAGGATTCTGCCTTGGTTGTCGGAATTTCTTAGATCCCAGCCGCTCCCTACATGCTGCATAGTAGGTATCGCTTAAAGTCCTGGATAGATAATCTACTGAGTGTTCCAAGTCATGTGTATCATGTAGTCCATCCATTTCTGAAGGTGGTGTGGTATCAATAAGATTACTGAGTTCGACCCGGTCGGTTTTCCTAAGATTTCGAAAGGGGTTTTGCCTATCCATCGTAAGCTGTATCGTAAAAATTATTCTGTGATGATCGGAGAATGAGCACTCGAGTCATAGCTAATCAAAAATTCTGAGTCAGTGTTCCCTACCAAAGTAATATCAGTGATCTGCTCCCTGATCCTATTGATGAACTGTCATTTACATCCGAGCTAAACTAACAAAACTTATAAGTGCGGAAAATGCCTTGATAATATTTCTAAAACTCAGGCTAGTGTACAGTATAATCGATGTGCTCTTTTTATTCATATTAAGGAAGTGTTCCAGGTCTCTCAGTTGGAATCTTGTGAATCTCTTTTTATTGAGATTGATAACAATGGATCAAAGTTGTTATTCAGGGTTGTTTATTTGCCTTCGGGTGAATTTCTTTCATTTGAAAATATTCATAGGAATTTATTTTTGAGGTATATTAATATAGTTGTAATTGGTGACTTCAATACCAACTTGTTTGACTGTAATAAATCAGCATAGGGTCTACTTCACTTATTGACTTTTGTTTGGTTAGTGTTTATTCAATGGTGAGTTTTTCTGATCAATTGCAATGTGATTTAATCTCACATCATGTATTATTATTATTTGCTTATTTCCTGATACTCTCAGATTCGTAGTTCGGAAGAATTTATTGAATATTGGGATTATAACTGTATTGATTGGGAAGGTATTTTATCTTGTGTATCTGATTTTGAATCCGATTTTTATACTGATTGTACTGACGGTAAATGTTGTCGTCTTTCCCCACTTTTTCATTCTATGATGACATTTGTTCCTATTGTAAGGAAGAAAATCTGCCATGGTAATTATAGTAGGTATAACTGCCTTGCTTATCGGTTTTATAAATCTTGCCGTTCTGCAGAACGTATTGTATTTACCCTAATAGAGCCAAAAGTACTGTACGTAGAATTAAGCGGAATTATTATTTGAAGTTTTTCTCAGTAATGGATACTAAAGGCATGTTTTCTGCTCTTAAAGGATGTCAAGGATGATTCTTCAGTTATTGAGGGTGATGTTAATCGTATTAATGATTATGTCGTCGGTAAGGGCAATGATGATCATTCTGATGATATTAATTTCGAAGCCTTTTATTGTGTTGACGAGCTTGAGGTATTGGATGCTTTGAGTAAAATTAGATCACAGTCTCTTGACGTTGATAATATTCCCATTCGGTTTATAAAGTTGGGTTTTCCATTTGTATCTAGCTACATTTTACAATTTCTTAAACTAATTTTAACCACTTCATTGTCTCCATCTTGTTAGAAAACTGCTCGAGTGGTTCCTATACCGAAGCCAACTGTAATTCATGGGCTGGACGACTTAAGATCTGTTTATATTCTTCCTGCTTTATCAAAGGTACTTGAGCATATTATGAAAGAACAGATGATTTCCTTTACGCTATCAATGTTATATGAGGGTCAATATGCTTTTCGAAAAGGCTATAACACAACATTGTTACTTCTTAGCCTCACTGATCATATTAGAAATAATGTTAATGCTGATGAACTAAGTGTGTTTGTTTCTCTAGATCTCTCCAAAGCCTTTAATTCTATTTGTTTCGGTAGTCTATTGGAAATTTAACTTTTCATCGTCAGCTTATAAACCGATACTATCTTATCTTAAAGGTAGTTATCACAGTTCGTAGTATATAATGGTCTCAGCTCATCTTTACGTTTTATTTCTTTATGTGCCACACGTAATAACAAAAACAAAAAATACATATTTCATAATATTTTATTGAAATAAATTATTTTTCTTAACAATTTAAATTTTTTCTTTTATTTTTTTTTTATTTTTTTTTTTTTTTTTGTATAATAAACAAACAATTGATTACGTGTGCTGTGCTGTCAGTATCGCTCTTAGCTTAAGTTATAGTTTGTCACATACATACGTTTTATATGTATTTGCTCAGTTGCTTAAGGTGACTTCAGCTTGTGTAAGCATATTATAGTTAGGTCTTAATAGTTTTTATTGATGCAACTCTGTTTTTCCATAAATAATACTAAAAAATACGACGCAACAAAGAAAGAAGCGAAAAACAAACAAAAAAAAACTGAAATGTCGACAAAATTTTTATAAATTTAAAAACATGAATGAAAAGTTAAGCTAAAATAAAAGGTATTGTTATATTTAAATATCTATTTTTTTATTATATATAAAAATTTAATAAATATCCCATTTTCCTTCTTATTTTTCATATCACACACTTTTTCGAGAAATATTAGGAAAAGTGATATCTTCCTAAATGTTCAGAAGAACAAGTGTAAACGGTCTAGTTTTCGAAAAGATTTTAAATGAAATCTACTAGATTTTGTGTATGTGTAAATGGGGTATTGACCAGTATGGCTTGATATTACTAATAATAAATAAATAATTAAATAAATAACTTTCTTCTCCATAAAGTTTCAAATAATGTATCAATTTATTTGCATAGTTGTATAATCTAATATTTAATTTATTTATTTGCATTTTTGGAAATTATATATATTTACCTTTTCTTTTAAAATTTTATAGATATTAAAAATATATTGTTAAATTTTTATACCCTACACCCCTTTTGGTGGGGAGGGTATATTGGGTTTGTGCTGATGTTTGTAAGGCACAATAATATTGGCTCTATATCACCCTTAAAGTTTACCAATCGATATAGAATTATTTTCTGAGTTGATATTCGTCCGCCTGGCCGACCGTCCATGTAAATTTGAAGATAATTCAATGAAATTTGGCACATGATCTTCTATTGTGCCAGAGACAAAGCCTATTGAAAATGGTTAACATCGGTCCATTATTTCACCTAAACCCATACAACTGAACCCGACGATTAGGGCTTTTAAGTTCATAATTATGTTTAATATACTCGTATCTCGACAAAAAGCTGCAAAACCATATTCTATACTAGCTTTGATGTACCTCATTTGGCCCTAGCCCCTATACAAAGCCCTTTTCAAAATATGACTTAAATGTCCACAATTTTATTTAACAATAAATGGCTTAAGTATATCTTAGGCAAGGTACAATTCCACTTAAATGCTTTATTATGAAAACTAATTCACATTTTATTTTTATAACTGGTGTAGAATATTATATGGTCGGCCTCACCCGACTGCAATTTTTATACCCTACACCACTATAGTGGGGAGGGTATTATACGTTTGTGCTGATGTTTGTAACACACAAAATATTGGTCCTACACCCACCTTTAAGTATACCGATCGACTCAGAAACACATTTTGAGTCGATTAAGACATGTCCGTCCGTCCGTCTGTCCGGCTGGCTGGCTGGCTGTCCATGTAAACCTTGTGCGCAAGGTACAGGCCGCAATTTTCAAGATAATTTGATGAAATTTGGACCAAGCATGTTTTTTGGCACAAGGACGAAGCCTATTGAAAATGGTTGAAATCGGTCCATTATTTCACATAGCCCCCATGCAACCGTACCTCCCGATTTGGGCTTTTTATGCCCTAATTACGTCAAATATGCTATTATCTCTCTAAAAATTGGCACAAATAAGTTTTATATAAGTATACTGCAGATTTTCGTAATGATCGGCCCTTATTTGACCCTAGCCCCCATACAAACCCCCCTTCAAAAAATGTCTAAAATTGACTTGTAACCATTTGTATCGCAATGAAACTCAACATAATTAACTATTATTTAAAAATACATCCTGTTCCCAAATTTAATGAGGATCGGCCCATGTTTTACCTATACTCCTATATAAAGCTTCATTTAGAAAATTTGTTTTTTATCAATAAATTGCGTAAATACTTTGGAATTAAGGTAAAATTCAACATAAAAGTTTCTTGTGAAAAATAAAAATTTTTAAAATATACTCATGGTGTAGGGTATTATATGGTCGGCCATGCCCGACTATACTTTCCTACTTGTTTATTTGTTAAGTTTTTTTTTTTTTTTTTTGTATTGTATTTTCTATATTATAAGAAAATTTTGATGTATTTTAGTATAAATTTGTTGCCGCCTATGGCCTTATAAATGCTAGGATATGGTAATAAAATAAATAAATAAAATAAAAATCCATTACGAATGTCAAACAATAATGAAACAGAAACGAACGCAGCTGATTTCATAGTTATAGGGTGTGTCCTAAAGTAACAAACTTTTTTTTTTTAAATTTTATTATGGCTGTTTTATCAAATGGTTGTTTTATTAACCGTTATATTTTTATATAATTTGGCAAATAACTTTTTCAACATAGTAAAATCGAAAATTTTCAACAAAATTCCAATTGGATTATTCAAATTCGAATCAAAAAATAATTTTTCCTTCCACTTTTGCTAAAATATCAAATAATTTATTCTGGCAACACTGATGTGCAAATATTTTATGTTTATGCAAAAATATTATTATTCTTGTTTGATCGTTCGTGGTGTTTGGACGTGTTGCATTATAGTTGTCGTTGCATTTTCTGTCTCGTTCTTACAAGTGCCTTTTATCATATACTTTTTTTTTTGTGCGAAATACCGTTGATTGTGAGCTGTTATTTTGTAGTTTTTGTATAAAAAAACTGAGTCACTCAAAGTCATAAAATTTATTTGGAATTTCATCATTTTGGAATTTCATCATTTTATCATCTCATTATTTTTCATCATTGGGACATAAAATTTTTGTTGATGATGAACATGGGAAGCGAAGAAAGATCTTGGAAGATGAAACTAATCAGATGTGGATTTGGCGGGTAAGTCGGATATGGCCTTGACACAAATTCGGATAGATAAAAGGAATGTTATTATGATGCAGAACACAAGGGCCCGTTCATAGATTTTATTGTTCTTTACGATGAAAAAGGTATAAGGAAATACCTGGTTTTGGCAGATCTAAGGTCACATTTAAAAACTTTTCAGCGGCTAACGATATTGCGCAAGACAAAGGAATTACTGAAAAGGATTCAGATCCCAAAGATTGGTATGATATTTGACATACCTTTAGATATTTCGGAGAAATAATCCTTAGACTCAGTATACTCTTCAATTGAGATTAATAAGGTTATAAAAATAACACCTAAAAGGGAAAACCCTGAATGCCGTACTGAGCAGATTTTGTCGAGAAATATGAAAATTAGTTTTAAGGGAACACTGAACTCGAAGGAAATCAGTTATGGCTATACGAAAATTAAAGTTAGCTATTATATCCCGTTTGGTCAATGTTTTCGTTGTAACAGATTCAACCACTTTTCAGAACACTGCAAGCAAAGTTTCAAACTATGTCGTAAATGTTGTAATCAACATGCTGATGAAGATAATTGTTTTAAAGTAAGACGCACAAACTGTAAGGATAATCATCCACCTAACTTTAAGGATTAAACGGAAAGGTCAAAGGCGTATGTCATTAAAAAAAACTTATGACCATAGAAAATCTTACCATTCAGGAACCCAGAAAAGTTTCAAATAAGTTTGCAAACAACAATCTGGGCAAACATCAAGACAAACATCAAGATCAAAGGCCACAAACTTAAACATGATTGGAGAACGGGAGGAAGTTAATTCACGTAAAACTAACAAGGAGTATCGAAAAGTTTTCATTTTCATTATGATCGCCAGTCGAACTCACAGTCAAAACCATGTACCAGCAAAAGATGCGAACACGAACATTCCATTTTGGATTCGGCAGATCTATTGGCAAACCATGAGAAAACTGAAGACATTTTATCGAAAGTCTACAGGGACACTACAAATATAATCACTTAATAGGAGGCTTAACCCAGATCAAATAATATTTTTTTTTTTTTTACAAATATGAGGAAATATAAGGGGTTGAAACTTATTGATGCTGAAAGGATAATAAAAGAAACATTTTAAATTATTGGTCAACAAAATTAAACTACAAGTTAACGTACAAAGCTTAAGGAAAAAGGGAACAAAGAACTATTGGAAATCTATATAAGAAATAATAATATCGATATCCTATTAGAAACGTGACTATATACATATATAATTTTGTCTGAAAGAATAGAAACGATGGCTTTTGGAGGTGTAGGGTTCTACATCAAAAAATCCATCAAATATATTGTGAATGTCTGAACTTTGATACTCTCTCAATCTCTGCTATTAACTTGAAACACAAGGTCACAATTATAGTCCTCCTAAGTTGAATATGGAAGATTTCGCCTTCGAAATGAGACTTTCTGTTTGGTCACGTTCAAAGGAACTTAACATTAATATGCGGAGATTTGAACTCAAAATCCAACCTCTTGGATACAAACTGAGGACCGCAAGTGTAAAATTTTGGAAGATTTAATGAATATAACAAACTTTAACTGAATCAATGACGGATCCTTTAAATAGCCACTACGAACTGAAATTCCTCAGCACTATATGTAACATTTTGTAACAGGATTGACGACAAGCATTAAGCATTTCCCTATAATTATCGAACTAAAATTCTCACCCGATTTGACAAAAAATGAATAAAATACTGGATAGAACAAACCTTTACAAGGATATATGTAAGCAAATTGCAAATTAAAGGGGACATAGATGATTTCCAAAAGAGCGTTGGGAGACTAAGATCTAAGAACACGATTAACATTTCCTACAGAAAGAAGCCAAAATGTTGGTGGAAAATAGAGGCGAACATACTTTTTAGTCCAAGAAACAGATTTTTTAAATGTAAGAAAATTGAAGACTATAATAAATATCAAGAAGTAGATAAACAGTTATACCTATATATATCAAGGAAAAAAAAAGAAAGCGTGCACTGAATTATTAGATGAGATTTCCAATCCTACATCTATTAAAGAGATGTGGAAAAAGCTGTCGAATTTAATAAAGTATAAGCAACCCCAAAAAAGAAGAAATTCCTCAACATGGAAGCCATTCAGGACAACCCTACGACTGCAAATACAGCCATAATCTATAATGAGCAAGACATTGCTAATTCCAATATCCATATCTTATCGTTTGACGTTTTTGAAGATTACATTAACTAATCTGGATAAAACTTAGACATAACTAAAAGAAAAAAAACTGTTTGATCTATTGAATAAGAATTGGGAAAATTATACTATAATATATAAATGAAGAAAGATAAAAATCTGCCATGTTCCCAAGAGAAATAAAGATTTTACCCTGATTCAAAATCATAGACCGATCTGTCTGCTATCAGTGCTATTTAAATGTCTGGAGGCTATGATATATTGAAGAACATATTGAAATCAACAACATCTTGCCTGATAGATCATATGCTTTTCGCAAGAAAAGATCAACTGCGCAATGTATCAACGAGTTATAAATTCTGTAAATAAGGCGTTTAACCAGCGTATAGTTAAATAACTATACGCTGGTTAAGCGCATCTTGGTACTAGGTGAAGAGAATATGAAAACGTGCAACGGTCTAGCTGAAGGCAGCTCTTTATTCCCGGTCGTTTTTAACATATTTATGTCCAAATTACATAATATTGACGATGATAAAACGTACTCTCAGATAAACTAAGTGAATTTATGTTAAAAAGTAATAATCTGGGATTTTCATTTAACTTCGAGAAGATAAATCTATCCAAATCTATACTGGATGTCAACACAATTAAGTATTTGGGACGAACAATCTCTCACAACAACTCCTCCATGAACCATATTAAGTCGACATTTAACGATATAAAACGAACCTGTAATTTGTATCGTTTACTGAATCATCGGAACAAAGGAATTCAAAACTCGAAAAGCTCTTCAGACCTAGACCTCGGATAAAGTATGCAGTTTTTACATTTGCCGATCTCGAGAAAACGGCCTTAAAATTTGTCTCGACGAAAATCAACATACATATTTTTGAGACAAGCTCCAGGTTTATTGAAATCCACACCTATATAGTTTATATAATCACTCTGCTGAACTTCCTCCTAAATATCGTTTTGTCCTAGCAACAGGTAGAGAAATACTCAGAGCTATTGTCTACAAATTACCAATTTCTGATTACCCGAATAAATTAGAAGAATATAAATTCATCTTTGATGGTATTAGAATCCCAACTGGAAGGAACGTGCGACAAGAAAGAGCAAGCCAACACCGAAATCGTGAACAGTATCTTTTCGCAGAAATTATTTACCCTCGAACAGAACGACTATGAGATCTTATTCACCGATGGCTCAGTGACTATCAATTTAACCGGATTTGCATATTTTCATCTGGGATCCAATACAACAGGATCGGGACTTAGCCACAAATTATTCTCTTCTACTTCAGCTGAACTAATTGCCATAGAATTGGCGACTGATTTTGCGATACGAAATTGTTTTAGGAAATTGCCATTTTTACTGATTCAAAAACCAGCATGTTTTCACTGAAAAAAAAACGAAATTCTAATAATTATATCATTGGAAGAATTCTGTACAAGATGAACAAGAACTCATTCGATAAACTATATTCCCATTCTTACAGGCATTTACGATAATAAAAAAGCGTATGATGCAGCATACAATGCAAGGAGAACAGGAGAATAGGACAGTCATTGAAAGATGACTTGTTGGTTAAAGAATCTATGCTTAAAGGTGAATGGAGCACGGAATATGATGGAATAAAACTCACAAAGTGCATTGCATTTGGAAGACATTTCCCTAGGACATTGAATGACTTATGGACTAATGTCAATGACACACAACGTACACAATGGCCTCCGACTTGAGAATGCCGAACACAGTGGTCAAATATTAAATAAAATAGGTGTCGCAATCTCTGCTGAGTGCAACCTTTGTAGAGTGTTGGACGATTCTTCTCATGTCATCTTTTCATGTCTAAAACACTCATTTCATAAGGTAAAATTTCCGAAAATAGTATAATATGATCATCTGAATTTCATCTCAATCATTAGCTATTTATAATTTAGTAATTCTTAGTGGAGCTAAGTAACTTAAACAAAAACAAAAATATTTTTATTTGGCGGAAATATTATAATTTCTCTTTGTCTAAAAGATACTACGCTAAAAAAGACCTAAACGTGGATATGAAGTACTTAAATGTGGCGGAGAAAAACCGTGCAGCTAAGGAAATAGCTGATAAATTGTACTATCCTGGAACGGTCAGAAGAGTAAGTTTGCAGCAATAAAATAATTCCGGAATAAGTAGGTAAACATTATTTTTAAAATCTTTTAGAGTGAAGGCTTTTCGGTTTATAATAAAATTTATGAATTTGAAGCAACAGTTCAGGGTATCAAAAGTGAAATGATAATGACATCGGTGTCAGGACATTTGATGTCATTCGAATTTCCTAGTAATTATTCTACTTGGGATGACGTTGATCCACAAAGCCTATTCGATGCACCCGTACACAAAGCTTGCAGTGAAAAATATATAAAACACACTCTGGAACAGGTGGTACGCAGTTGCAATGGTTTAATCGTATGGACAGATTGTGATCGTGAGGGCGAGAATATTGGTTTTGAAATTATAGATGTATGTCGTGCTATTAATCCTAATATTACCGTATATAGGGCGAAATTCTCGGAAATTACTAACGCTGCGGTTAATAGTGCCCTACAGAACTTAACACAGCCGGACAAACGTCAAAGTGATGCAGTGGATGTGCGTAGAGAATTGGATTTAAGGTCAGGAGCGGCTATAACACGTTTACAAACAATGCACTTAAGAAGATTATTTCCCATAAAAATATCTAATAACCAATTAATATCTTATGGCAGCTGTCAAATACCCACATTGGGTTTTGTGGCCGAACGCTATAAGGAAATTGAAGCATTTGTGTCGGAACCTTTTTGGAAGATTAAGGGTAGATATATTTTCTCTATCCCAATCCTATAATTTATATTTTTTATACCCTCCACCACCATCAGTGGTGATAGAGGGTATATATAACTTTGTCATTCCGTGCGTAACACCAAGAAATATTCATCTGAGACCCAACAAAGTATATATATTCTGGGTCCTTATGAAATTCTGAGTCGATTTAGCTATGTCCGTCTGTCCGTCCGTCTGTGTAAAACACGCTCACGTTAAAACGAAGCAATATAATTTAACCAAATTCACCCAAAATATTCACTATTATCCGGTACAGTTTGGTATTGAAAATGAGCAAAATCGGTTCACATCGGGAAAAGTTATGAATCAAAATTTAAAACAACCTCGAAAAAAATAAGCATTTTTTACACATTCTAATGTAATTTTCTCAAAAACTATGCAAGATAATTCCATGAAAATCACCATACATTCGTTTCTACACAAGATCTTGATCCGTGCAGAAAATTGCCAGAATCGGTCCACAATTTCATATACCTCCCATACAAAAGTACATATTCCCGGAAAATGGGTTTTTCGTTAATAACTTCCATCACAATGTCGATATCTTCACAAAATTTTACAAATTAAAATCTTATGTCAATAGAATTCTTTCAGAGAAAAATTTTCTGGATCGGTCCATAATTGGACATAGCTCCCATACAAGGTCCCCTCCCGAAAATCACTTAAACGCGCATAACTCATTACTAAATTAAGATATCCATATAAAATTTGGTATAAGTATTGCCCATATGCATAGAAATATAACTGTGAAATTTTTTTCCGATCGGTTCAAAATTGGTCATAGCTCCCATACAAGATCCCCTCCCGAAAATCACTTAAACGCGCATAACTCATTACTAAATTAAGATATCCATACAAGATTTGGTATAAATATTGCCCATATACATAGAAATATTACTGTGAAAGTTTTTTCCGATCGGTCCATAATTAGTCATAGCTCCCATACAAGGTCCCCTCCCGAAAATCACTTAAACGCGCATAACTCATTACTTAATTAAGATATCCATATAAAATTTGGTATAAGTATTGCCCATATGCATAGAAATATAACTGTGAAAGTTTTTTCCGATCGGTCCAAAATTGGTCATAGCTCCCATACAAGGTCCCATCCCGAAAATCACTTAAACGCACGTAAATCGTTACTTAATTAAGATATCCATATAAAATTTGGTATAAAAATTGCACACATGCATAGAAATATTACTGTGAAAATTTTTTTTGATCGGTTCAAAATTGGTCATAGCTCCCATACAAGGTCCCCTCCCGAAAATCACTTAAAGGCGCATAACTCATTACTAAATTAAGATATCCATACAAAATTTGGTATAAGTATTGCCCATATGCATAAAAATATTACTGTGAAAGTTTTTTCCGATCGGTCCATAATTGGTCATAGCTCCCATACAAGGTCCCCTCCCGAAAATCACTCAAACGCGCATAACTCATTACTAAATTAAGATATCCATATTTGGAATAAGTATTACTCATATGCACAGAAATATTACTGTGAAATTTTTTTCCGATCGGTCCATAATTGGTCATAGCTCCCATACAAGGTCCCCTCCCGAAAATCACTTAAACGCACATAACTCATTACTAAATCAAGATATCCATATAAAATTTGGTACAAGTATTGCTCACATATACAGAAATATTACTATGAAATTTTTTTCCGATCGGTCCATAATTGGTCATAGCTCCCATACGAGGTCCCCTCCCGAAAATCACTTAAACACACATAACTCATTACTAAATTAAAATATCCATATAAAGTTTGGTACAAGTTTTGCTCATATGCACAGAAATATTACTGTGAATTTTTTTCCGATCGGTCCATAATTGGTCATAGCTCCCATACAAGATCCCTTCCCGAAAATCACTTAAACACACATAACTCATTACTAAATTAAAATATCCATATAAAATTTGGTACATGTTTTGCTCTCACATATATAAATATTACTATGAAATTTTTTTCCGATCGGTCCATAATTGGTCATAGCTCCGTACAAGGTCCAATCCCGAAAATCACTTAAACACACATAACTCATTACTAAATTAAAATATCCATATAAAGTTTGGTACAAGTATTGCTCTCACATATAGAAATATTACTATGGAATTTTTTTCCGATCGGTCCATAATTGGTCATAGCTCCCGTACAAGGTCCAATCCCGAAAATCACTTAAACGCACATAACTCATTACTAAATTAAAATATCCATATAAAATTTGGTACAAGTATTGCTCACATATACAGAAATGTTATTATGGAAGTTTTTTTCGGATCGGTCCATAATTGGTCATAGTTCCCATACAAGGTCCCCTCCCGAAAATCAATTCAACGCACATAACTCATTACAAAATATTGATATATAAACATTTAGCACAAATATTGCTCTTATATACATAAATTACACTATAGAATTGTTTTGCAATCGGTCCATATTTGGTCATAGCTCTCATACTAGGTCCCCTCCAGAAAATCACTTAAATGCACAATATTCATTACCAAATAATTATATAGATACAGAATTTTGAAATTTTGTCTTTATATACATAATTGGTCATAGCTCCCATACATGGTCCTTTTACGAAAATCTCTTAAACGCACATTACTCATTACCAAATAAAGCTATTGATACACAATTTGGCACAAATATTAGTTTTGTATACAAAAATTATATTTCAAGATTTTTTCACGATCGGTTCATAACATGGGTGCGGTCGGTCCTATACATGTTTCCCTTCAGAAAATCACATAAATACTCATAACTTATTACAAAATTAAATAAATCTTGGGATTTTTTCTATTTAAGACATGAGAAAACTTATTTCTACAAATATTTGATCAATTAGAAAAGTATTAATATAAAAGTAGCTGGTGGAGGGTATTTAAGATTCGGCTTAGCCGAATATAGCACTCTAACTTGTTTTTATTTAACTCAGTAACGCATACCATAGACGATGTTACGGTAGAATTCGTTTGGGCCCGCAATCGTCTCTTTGATAAACAGGCCTGTGAAGACTATTATCTTTCGGTTATATCAAACCCCATCGCGACTGTGGAAAGTGTTACTATAGAACAAAAAACCAAATGGCGACCCACACCTTTGAATACGGTGGAATTGGAGAAATTAGGTTCCCGTATATTGAAATTATCCGCCAAAGAAGTTATGACTATAGCGCAAGATTTATATAACGAGGGTATCATAAGTTATCCACGTACGGAAACTAATATGTTTTCCCAGGCAATTGATTTGGAGTTAGTAACAAAATAAAAAAATCTATTAGAAAAACTTTAACGTAATAAAATTTATATAGTTATTTAGTTAAGCAGCAAACGGGTCATGCAGTTTGGGGTTCATTTGCTCAGCGTGTGGCAGAATGGAGACCTAATCCTAGAAATGGCGATAAATCTGATCAGGCCCATCCTCCGATATACCCCATCAAAATGGTGACACGTAAGTCAAAATTTTACTACATTTAATAAAGTTAAGTCGCTTAGAGCCAACTTTATACTTATCGTTCTTTCCATTAGAATAATACCGATTAATGACATAATCATGATGGTATATATTCGTGCTAAAAGTTTACTTCAACTTCTTAGTTGCTTTCTAATTAGGGATTTACCAGACTTGTTTAATGAAAACGTTCTCTTTGGTGTTATAATATTGAATATTGCTTTAGTTCAGTTGTAGCTAGATCTGTCCATGAGAAACCCTGGGTAAGTCGGGAGATCCGGAACTTTGGAAAGACTCTTCGCAAACTATTTAACCGTTCGAAAAGCCAAACGAGACTCCTGGAAACTCTTCAGTGAACAGGTAGATTGCGTCAATGAGGTATCGAAGATAAAAAGTTCATATCCAAAACTCATGTCCAGCCGGAATCTATGATCGATGACACGGGCAAGAGGCTGGAGGATATGGACGACACACTGAAACTCCTAATAAACCCTCATTTTCCATCCGGTATATCGAATAGCATAAATGAGCCGATATTGGAGGAAGGGGAGGCTAATACGGAAATAGTTATTACATCTGACATGGTTAAAGGGGCAATCAAGAGCTTTGCTCCCTATAAAGCTGCATGGCTGGATGGCATTTTCCCGGCGCTTTTGCAGATGGAGGCGGGACTGGTTTCCGTACATCTGTCACAGATGTTTACTGCATGCTTGAAATTAGCATATACCCAGTTAAATGGCAGGATGCAAGGTAATATGCATACCCAAACCTAAGTCCTAACGACAGATAAGTCTTACGTCTTTCCTACTTAAAACCTTGGAACGGATAGTCGATAGTATGGTTAAAAGCAGTATACCAGACAAAGACCTTACATATAAGCACCATGCTTATGTAAAGGGACGACCGGTGCAAACCGCTTTAAACGAAGTTGTCCACTACATAGGTGAATCCTTTGATAGCAAACTGTATACATTGGCGTTATGCATTGACATCGAAGGCGCCTTCAATAACGTGCACACTGATACTCTTATCCATTCCCTAGACCAGCTTTATGTTGACCTGGTACTCCGTAACTGGATCAAGTACATGCTAAGGAACAGATGGATAAGCTGCCAGATGTAAGATATAACTATCAGGAAAAAGGTTATACCACAGGGTGGCATTTTGTTACCTTTACTCTGGGTTACCACGATTAATAGTCTCCTAAGGACCCTAAATGATAAAGGACTTAGTCCTGTCTGTTATGCAGACGATGACGTAATACTTTTAAAGGAAAAGGATCCAAATTACTTGTGTAGAAGAGCAGAGGAGGCCTTGAGCTGGGCTCAACCGAGAAGCCTCAATGTTAACCTGGCGAACACGGAAATCTGCCTTTTCACACGAATGATAAAAATTTCTACGTATACTGAACCCTGAATCCTTTGCAAGAAGATACCGTTGACGGACAAAGTTAAGTACTTAGGTGTAATCCTTGACAGGAAATTAAAATGGAGACACCATATAGAGGATACAATCAACAAGGCACTTAGGCGCTGGGCGATATGTAGGAGAACTATACGCATGAAATGGGGTCTTAGTCCTACTATGACAAATTGGCTTTAAAAAAGTGAAATTAGACTAATTCTTGCTTATGCTTCAATAATCTGGTGGACTGTTTTGGACAAAAAGTGTAATATCAATCTACTACAGGGAGTTCAGCGTACATGCTACTTGGGTATAAGTGGTGGCATATGTACTACTTCAACCAAAGCTAGAAAAGTTGATAGATATTCCACCCATGTAAACATATTTAAGATATGAGGCGGCGCTCACAGCCGAACGGCTCTTTACTTTGGGCGAACTGGCCAAAAGCGGTTATAGGTTATACTGGACACATTGGAAGGTTATACACAATCATCGAACATGCCTGATCGCATACCAGACACAGAATATGTCGGAAACTTTGAAACGCTGATCCCAGATAGAATGTCTTGATAATGAGGAACACTAGAGCAAATAGCAGCAGAAATCCGTTGTTACACGGAAGGCTCTAAATTAGGGGATAAAGTGGGCCTCGGGTTCTATATTGAACACCCAGAAACAGAAATATACCATCGTTTACCTAATCATAACATAAGCTTCCAGGCAGGAGTCCGAACAATAAATATGGCGCCCACAGCCCAGTAGGCAATTAGGGCGATATCAGGTGATAGAATTAAATCTAAGACCGTATTGGGTTGTAAGAAAGCTTTAACTGAATACTCACCCAGAGGTAATGTTTACATCATATGGGTACTAGGCCACTCGAAAGTTGGCAACGAAAGGGCGAATGTAATAGCTTTAAAGGGAAGGGAGCTCGAGGTAGTTAACCTGACAAAAGCAAAATCATTTGACGCAACAAAAGCTGAATTAAAAATATGAGTGAGAGAATCCTTTAAGGCCTCTTGGTAGGTAGAACCACAAACATCCTATGGATGACCCTGATGAGAACAAGACGAGAAATCTCCTCAAAATGAGAAAGTCTGAAGTTAGTATGATGGTACGAATTCTGAATGGACACACATGATTACGAGCACATTTATACAAAATTGGCCGTGCGGATTCAGACGAATGTAGAGCATGTGGAGAGGACAGTGAAACTCTGGACCACTTTCTTTGCCACTGTCAGGAATTATTCGAAGATAGATCCAAGTATCTTGGAAGTGATGTTATTCCGGATATAACATTCCTGACTAACACTGATTGGAAAATTCTTAGGAATTAGGTCCAGGAAACTGAGTTTCTGAACATTAAAAAATGATATACTCGGTCAACAATTGTCTATATTAGACAAATATTTATTATGCTAAACGTCAAATTGTTATCATGATACAAAATTAACAGGTAGAGACGGCATTTATTAGCGTTATAACGTCGTTATAACAGTGTTGTCTAAACAATTGTTTAGACAACGTTGTCTTGATAACAAACGTCATTGTTTTTGTAAAATTTGTTTAGAATTTTATTTGTGTACAATTAGAATTAATTTTAAACATAAGTTTTAGTGAAATTAGCGTTTATTTAAAAAATTTACATTTAATTTTAATTGTTTTTATAAAATATAGCATTATTTCAATAAAATTATCTGTGAGTTGTCGTGATAAAATCAGCATTTTGTTACCCCTATGCATTAACATAAACAAAAAACTGAAAATGTTACTGCCTACGTTTTTTCAAGTGCCGTGATAAATATTTATCTAATATAGACACGGGGATATAGGAGCTCTGACGTCACACAATCTTTGTTTCTATTGGTTAATAATTTAACAGTGGGACAATTTATTATTTTTATTTAAAAATTAATGGATAGTATTTTACATACATATGTCCACTGTTCACTCCATGTTTATGTTTTTACCTCTAAATTTTGTTTTCGTTTTTCTATGTTCTGGAATTTTTACCTCACTTCACTACCAGGGCTGCCAGATAATTTTTTGAAAAAATCGTCAATTTTCCGATAAATTTTTAAATAATCGTCATTTTGGTTTTCAGAAATCGTCAAAAAAAAATCGGAAAATATGAAAAACTTAAAATTTTTATAAAAAATTAAAAATATTGCAATATTTTAAGATGAAATATATTAAAAAATTTATAATATTTATAATAATTTATGTAAAATACGGAAAATACGGAATATTATTGCTCAAAATTCAATAAACTTTAAGTTTTGAAGAATATTCGACAGTAATGTTAATTCTTTTCTAATGTTCTCTTAATGTTTTCAACGTTCTGGCGTCTGCTTCTGAGGAAGCACTATTTTTTGCTGTGTATATATAAAAAGATTAAACTTGGTGAGATTTATTCCTAAAATTTAGTTCTTTTACAAAACTTGTTTGTACTGGATTTAACTTATACAGTGTAAAAATTTGGTTCAGATATGTCGACCTCTTCAAAAGTTATAAGAAATAATGTAGATACACTGAAAAAAATCCATGCCTAATATATACGAAAAATGTCGTACATTGTACGAATCGCTCGTTGTTTCGCACCACGAAATTCTTTCGTAATATATAAGAAATTGTACGAAATATTTTAGTATAATACAAAATAATCTTGGAAAAATTAATTTACATACATAAATTGAAAAAAGTGAATTTTGAATAAATATGGTAAAATTTACGAAATATTAATTTATGCAAACATTTTTGTTCATTTTAAAATAATTTTTCTAATTTTAGTTCAAAATTATTCTCCACACGAATTTTTAATTTTTTTTTTAAGAAAATAATTCGTGAATAATATTATACTTTTTCTTAAATTTTATAAAAATGTAGTTTTATTTAATGGTAATATAATTAATATCATTATGTTTAATTTCGCTTAAATTTAAGAAAAAAATATTACGAAAGGTTTTCGTACTTTCGTAAAAATAGAAAAGAGTTTTATGAAATAATATTTCGTATTATACACGAAATTTTTGTAAATATTACAAAAATAGAAGTTAGGAAATTTTTTTCGTAAAGTTGATCATGGATTATTTTCAGTGTAGCATACACATTTAGAATGTTTTATAATAGCTCTTCTAGAATTTAATTTCTAGTTTTCATTATAATATAAATTTTTACTGAATTCCAAGTTTAATATTAATTTCCTTTTTTCACTGTAAAATAAAAAAAAATATAAATCTTTAATTTTTTTAATTTTTAAAAAATCGTCATTTTCAATTAAAAAATCGTCAAATCGTCACTTTGCTATTTTTGAAACGAAGAATCGTCAAATCTGGCAGCTATGTTCACTACACTTATTTATCATTTTATATTTTTTAATGTTATACACATGATAAAAATATGAAGGTAGTGTCATTCCTCTCTCTCAAAAAACTTTTGAAAGTTTGCTGCAAAGAATAAATAAGAAATGAAACTGTTGTCAGAAGTACCTAAGTCTACTGTCATCCGGTACCTAACTCTAAGAATGTATTAGTAGAATTCTCAAGTCAACATAGTTGCAAAAAATCGTATTGAAAAATATTGAAAAAAAATATTACATTTCAATTTATACTTTGAAAGGTTTCTTAAGATATTTTCCACATATTTTATCTACAAACATTTTATAAACACGTCTATTTGTTTTTTAATCTATAATATTGAACAAATAAATTATTTATTTATTTGAAATATCTTTTTCGTTCGAATTGACCTCTATTTTCCATTTTCTGCAAATAAAATTTCCATTTACTGAAAATACAATTACCATTTAAAAGAATTTTAAAAACATTTTTCTTGATGGTGTTACAGTTAGCACAGGTGCATGTCTTAGCATCCTTTCTCTTGGCCAATTATCTTTTTTTAAGGATATGAAAATACAGGATCACTAAATTTTAACCTTTTTTAGAAAATATTATCATATTTATATTATTATTTTAACATAGGCCTAGTTAAAATATTAAAAACCTCGCACAAAATTTAGAAATTTTGGATCTATCAAGGAAATATTCAAAAAATAACATTGACTAAATTGTTATCAAATGTTTATAAATTATATAATGATTGATTGATTATCGATTCATGTCTTCAGAATTGAAAATAGCTGCATAAATTGATTGTAAAATGCTAAAAAATGAATTTGGTAAAAAAAAACCCAAAGTGTTCGCTACACTTTGGCAACTCAATACCAGGGCAGTAGTATTTTATCATCCCGAGATCCAATATTGAAAAACATTTCATATAAGAATATATTATTGCCAATTTGATTATAAATGCGCTATAATTTTGAATCAATAATTAAGGACTTGCTATTTTAAATATAAATTTCAATATTATTTTAATAAACTGGTCTATATGCTTTAATTTACCATATACAAAATTTTTTTTGTCTTAAGTTTTTTTAATGGTATAAAAAGACAAAATAATAAATAGAAAGTGCGCTATATTTTTGAGCAGTACTTTATTTGGAAACCTTTTTAATAAGTTCAAGTTCAGTCCTCGTTCAGTCCTCGTTCAGTTCTAGTTCAGTTCTAGTTCAGTTCTAGTTCAATTCTAGTTCAATTCTAGTTCAGTTCTAGTCCAGTTCTAGTTCAGTTCTAGTTCAGTTCTAGTTCAGTTATAGTTCAGTTCTAGTTCAGTTCTAGTTCAGTTCTAGTTCAGTTCTAGTTCAGTTCTAGTTCAGTTCTAGTTCAGTTCTAGTTCAGTTCTAGTTCAGTTCTAGTTCAGTTCTAGTTCAGTTCTAGTTCAGTTCTAGTTCAATTCTAGTTCAGTTCTAGTCCAGTTCTAGTTCAGTTCTAGTTAAGTTCTAGTTCAGTTCTAGTTCAGTTATAGTTCAGTTCTAGTTCAGTTCTAGTTCAGTTCTAGTTCAGTTCTAGTTCAGTTCTAGTTCAGTTCTAGTTCAGTTCTAGTTCAGTTCTAGTTCAGTTCTAGTTCAGTTCTAGTTCAGTTCTAGTTCAGTTCTAGTTCAGTTCTAGTTCAATTCTAGTTCAATTCTAGTTCAGTTCTAGTTCAGTTCTAGTTCAGTTCTAGTTCAGTTCTAGTTCAGTTCTAGTTCAGTTCTAGTTCAGTTCTAGTTCAGTTCTAGTTCAGTTCTAGTTCAGTTCTAGTTCAGTTCTAGTTCAGTTCTAGTTCAGTTCTAGTTCAGTTCTAGTTCAGTTCTAGTTCAGTTCTAGTTCAGTTCTAGTTCAGTTCTAGTTCAGTTCTAGTTCAGTTCTAGTTCAGTCCTCGTTCGGTTCTAGTTCCAGTCTAGTTCTGGTTCAGTTCTATTTCAATTCTATGTAGTTTAATTCTAGTTCAATTTTAGTTCAGTTTTTTACTTAAAGTTTTTTTTTTTCCACCAGATTTAAAAGGCAACACGGGTCGAGTGTATGAATTAATTTGCCGGCATTTTTTAGCTTGCGTCAGTAAGGATGCTGCCGGCTCCGAAACGATAGTGACAATATCCATTGCAGGTGAAAAGTTCACAGCTACATGTTTAGTGTCTTGCGTACACTACTACCTAGACGTTTATATATACGATACATGGAATACCGAACAAATACATATGTACGAACAGGGACAAACATTTGAACCAGAAGAAATAACCATGCCAGAAGATGTGACTACAGCACCGCCGCTCTTAATAGAAGCCGATTTAATAGAGCTTATGGACATAAATGGTATTGGTACAGATGCCACGCAAGCCGAACATATTAATACCATTAAAATAAGAGATTATATTAGAGTGTTGGATAATGGTTGTCTAATGCCTACATCTATAGGCATGGGCCTATATGAAGGTTATAATGCTATGGAATTAGCTTTAGCTAAGCCCATGTTAAGAGCTGAATTTGAGCAGGATTTAAAAAAGATTTGCTTAGGTGAAAAGGATCCGAAAACAGTATTACGTGAGCAAATTGTTAAATATAAAGAAGCTTATAATCATATTAAGGGCAACATAAGTGTACTAGTTGCAAAAATGATAGAACGTTTAAACTGTGATGAATTGGATAGTATTAATTATGGTATAACAACTCAACCTGCGCCTGAATGTGGATCAAATAATAATACAGAAGGTAAAATAATAATACATAAGGTAAAAATGCTAAACTATACAAAATTATATTAAGAACTGCTGATTACTGCATAATTATCATCAAGAAGGTTTGTTAAAATATTACTAAATAGGTCCTCCTTTAAGCGATATGCCGACATTCTCATCCACAAGCTATTAAGGTTGTTAGAGTAAGAGCGATGTCGCAACTACTAAAGGTCTTGGGAACAAGTTGTAGAAATACATAAACTAGTTTCCGACAGGGCTATTCATTCCATAACGGTCTGCATTGAGCGCAAATATTAGTATTACCCTCCATAGTGTGTATTTTCCCTAGGGGCTATCATACGCTCCCATGGCTATTTCTCTCTCAATGAGGCGGCCATGGTGAGCTGGTGTACTCTTAGGTCATAGATTTTAATGTGTTTGAATCCGTTTGAATCCACCAGCGTGGACTGCGTCTGCAGATTAGCGGTACCTGCTATTCGAATTTTGAGGATTTCGGAGAAAACACATTTTTGGTAATATTTTTGTAAAACAGGCTTTATTTCTTTATAGAATATGTTAACCCATAAACTGTGAATGTCAAGATCAAGCTTTGTAATATTGGGCAATTTACTTGAAATCATAGTGAAATATTATTTTGTTATCAACCGATTTAAATGAAACTTAGGAAAAATTTATAATGAAGCCCCGTATTTATGATGGCATCGAAAAAATCGAAATTGACCCTTAAACGTAAATATATTTTTATAATTATATAAAATGTCCGTAATATATGCACAAAATAATAGAGAAAACCCGATGTCAGATTCGGTTTCAGCAGCTAAAACATTTAAATCAGTCGAATTGTTTTCAAAAGATTTTACAGACCTTCATTTCTTTAACCTGAGTTATCAATTTCAATTTGTTACCACGACAATCATCGCTCCAGAGTAAGATCGAGGGAAAGCAACTGATTACACTACAATATCTACATTCCGAAAGTTGTCTATCAGGCTACCGTCCTGATATCAGAAGCCTACTAGGCGATAATATACATACGTCTGGTAAACTCTAACTCTTTAGCCTAGGGGAACACTAGAGAGGAGCATTACATGATATATCTTCTACATTCTTAATCTATATATATATAAAATTCTAACGTTACTGACTGACTGACTGATTCATCATCGCACAGCCTAAACGGTTAAAGCTAAAGAGCTGAAATTTGGACAGGGGGTTGGTCTCCCACCAAATAGATCCACTAAGACGGGATTTTTGGAAATTCGAATGTTTAGGGGGTAAAAAAGGGTAAAAACGGGTAAAATCGGTAACATAGCTTAAAGCTTCTCGTCGTTCATTTAAAAAATAAGCGGACAGGTGTCTGGTACTTTTTTCAATTTCGGCCCCTTTAGGGAATAAACGGGTAAAAACTGTATTTTGGTACTTTTTTGCACCCCATGTATCTTTTAAACCAGTGAACATTCAAACAATATTTTTAACTCCTTCATAACTTGACGAAAAAATATAAATTAAGTACTTTTTGGTTATTCGGATGTTTAAGGGGTGAAAATTGTACCTATTTTTGGTACTTTTTTCATAAAACATTGATTTCGGTTTATTAACTTATACATATAAATACATAATAACGGGCTCCCACTACGATGTTGCAACATTTTGGAATAGAATTTTTATTTCGTTAATGGGTAGAAAAAAAAGTACCAAAAGGGGTAAAAACGGGAAATTTGATTTTATTCAACCACAATGATCCAATTTAGATAAAATTTTTAGATTTAGAAACACTAAATATGCTAATGAGGTGTTATTTGGAACCCCGGTACCAAGTGATATTTTTTGGTACTTTTTCATTCTCCATCTGGTACTTTTTGAGTTTTCTTTGATATTGAAATCGAAACATGAAATTAATAATAAAGGGACTTTTCGGTACTTTTTCGTTCTACAAAAGGTACTTTTTGAGTTTTCTATAAAATTTAAATTTAAAGGGGGACTTTTTGGAACTTTTTCGTTCTTCAAAAGGTACTTTTTGAATTTCCTATAATATTGAACCTAGAAACATGAAATTAAGTATGTAGAGCCTGGATTAAGTGAGAACCTATAAAAGGGGACTTTTTTGTACTTTTTCGTTCTTCAAAAGGTACTTTTTGGATTTTTGTATAATATTGAACCTAGAAACATGAAATTAAGCATATAGAGCCCGGATTAAGTGAGGACCTATAAAAGGGGACTTTTTGGTACTTTTTCGTTCTTTAAAAGGTACATTTTGAATTTTCTATAATATTGAACCTAAAAACATGAAATTACGCATTTAGAGCCTGGATTAAGTGAGATCCTATAATAGGGCACTTTTTGGTACTTTTTCGTTCTTCAAAAGGTACTTTTTGTGTTTTTTATAATATTGATCCTAGAAACATGAAATTAAGCATGTGGAGTTAATTAGAATCTATAAAAGTGGGCCCTTTGGTAGACATAAAACTAAGCAATCAGGGACTTGAGTGAATGAAAATTTAAACTGGAATATTTTCTGGTACTTTTTCGGTCTTTAATTGGTACTTTTTGAATTTTCTATAATATTGAACTTAGGAACATGAAATTAAATAAAATAGGTCTTTTGGTACTTTTTCGTACTTCACACGCAGTATCCTAAAAGGATAGAATTGAAGGGATACTTTGGTACTTTTTTTGTTCTTTTACTAATACTTTTCTATAATATTGAACCTAAAAACATAAAATTGGACATGCAGCTTCCTGATTGTATAAAAATCTGTATGCGATTTTTTTAGTTTCCGGTTGCAAATTAAGCATGCGTCATCCTGATTTAATGAAAATATATAAAAAGGCACTGTCTGGTACTTTTTCGTTCTTCAACTGTTTTTTTTTTTAATTTTCTGTAATATTGAGACTAGAATCATAAAATCAAACTTAAAGATATTTATTATATTCCATTGAGGGTAGCGAAGCACACTGGGTATAGCTAGTTAATGATAAACCTGCACGGATTATGGGTAGCTTTGACTTCTTTTCGCTACGACATTGACTTCTTTTCGCTACGACATCAGAATCTGGTGGTTAGGGTAACTACGTCAACAAGAGGCGTTTAGTCAACAACACATTATGTTGTCTTTCCTGAAGTCATATACGTAAATAGATGCTCATATGCATAGCTACTCTATATTCAGTATCTTCGGCCATTAGTTTGGAATTGGCACTGTATGACCATTGGTGCTCATACTGGTATTACGTGATCTTACATAGATTATGTTATCGGAATCATGAACTGTTTTTAATCAACAATATATTATGTTGTTTGAACTGCAGCCAGACCACATATAGAAACTTTACATTGTAATGATGTAACTTTCTTCGACATTGATAATAAGGAGTTAGACGATATATACTTCCGAGTTCCATCAATACATACATTTCGAATAATAATCTAACTGTGTGAGATTGTGATTCGGCTGGTTCCTAATATAGATTCTATATAACTGCAATTTTAAAGCTTATCGAAAATAAAAACCATTTTCAAATCAATGTTACTTTATTTGAATAAATTTTTTAACATTTTTTATGCATCTCAACAAACAGCCGATGAAATTGCTGCCTCCGAACAGCAAGATATTGCTGCTAAAAGTTCTATACTTGGAGAGGTAGGTTCTTCAGCTAAAAAACCAAAATTAGAAAATACGGAAACAATAAATGAAGATTGTTCAGCTATTCGAGTATATACTGGGGAATCCAATTGGTATTCTGGAGACATGTACATTTCGGATAGTGAAGAAGAAGTAAATTGCAATTGCGATATACCTGCCATTAGGTTGACTGTAAGAAAAGAAAACCATAATAAGGGGCGAAAGTTTTATAAATGTTCTAATCGTGAATGTAATTTCTTTCGATGGGCTGATTAAACTGAAGGTAAACATTTCTGGTAAAAAAATATGGAATTTTGTGTCCTTAATATTTAAACTTTTTTTTATTAATTCATGTAGATTGCAGTCAATTTTCTTAGGGCAGTGCCTCCTCATCTGCCTTAGCCAGTTTAATCAAAAAAACGTTTTTTAACGAGAAACCTACCCGTTTCTAATTTTCCACAAAAAGCTGAATATCTAAAAACTAGTTTTATCAACACAACTACTTCTTTTTAATATTATACTCATATTTTAATCAAAATTTAATTTATATTTGTAAGAATATATGTATGTATTTTCATATTGTATTTTATATTTAATTTTTAAGAAAATAATATAAAACTTAATAAAAAATTTTATATTTCAAACAAAAATATAAAACTAAAAAAAATTACTATTTTATTTTTCAATAAAAAAAAATAATTAACCAAAAACCCGTATTTTTTTACCAAAAACCCATAATTTGACTAAAAACCTTTTTTTCATTAAAAACTAGTATATTTTTCAACAAAAACCAGTATATTGCTCAAATACTAAAAACTGTTTTGTTTCACCAAAAACCACTATTTCACAAAAACCTGTATTTTCATTTAAAACTGCTTTACGCAATTTTCTTTCTTATTTCTTGTTGTTATTTCAAACACTTGTTTTTAATTTATGTTACAAATTTATATATTTGTTGTTGGTTTTATTTCTTTTTTACATTATTTCTTGGTTTATTTATCATTATTCTCATCTTAACTTAGCAATTATAGATGTGACCTAAGATTAAAAGTGTTATAAACTAAAAACAAAAAAAGCCAATTTTTCATTTTTAAATTCAGCTTTTATGTTTAAATATTGAGAATTTTCTTTTTTTTAATTTTTTTTATAAATAAAACAAACAGAGGAATACGCTTAAAGTTAGAAAGAATAGGAAGAGATAGAAAGAGAGATTAGAATAGTAAATTAAATTAATATTAAATAATAATTAAATTAAAATAATTATAGTTAAACAATTAATTAAAGTAATTAATTTACTTAAACATAAAGTTAGGTATAAATTTAAAAAGAAACTAATTTATAAAACTAAAAATTGTAGAAGAAATATTGTATAAAATACAAGAGTTTTATATGTTGTATTCAATTGCATTTGGATTGGATTTAAGTTGTTTGTTTTTTTTTTTTTGGTTACATTAGAATACCGTAGAATTTGTTGTTGTTATGTATGTAGTGTTGAAAATTTAAATGTTTTTGTAGTTTATGTTGGCGGGTTGTATGATGAATTTTATAATGAAATCAATCAATTTTTACAGCACTATAGATTTTACGTATAAAACTATAGGCGGCAAAGAAACCAATTGTCCCTGTCAAAAGCCAAAATGTTAAAACCATAAGACCTGTAGAAAGTAAAACAAAACAATTAAAATAAATTGTTTACATTTTAAATCATTAGAAATACTTACTGGTATAACCAAAATACAATAATGTGGGTATAAATTCGGTAATTTCCAGTTTAGTAAAGAAATAGAATATACTATAGAATAGCACATAAACGGCGGAGCCACCCGAAACAATAAAACTACGCCACCACCAACGATAATCCTGTTACAAAAAGAAACATTTTATTTATTTAAAAAAAACATTTAGGTTTCTTTAAGATTTCTTACCTCTCCACACAATTGAAAATAGGTCATGACTATGGAAATTTGGGCACAGCTTACTACCAGTATACAAAATACCAAAAATAGAAAACCAAATAAGTAATAAAATTGATTCTGCCAAATGGCAGTGAAAACAAAAAATAATTCTATAAATACAGCACCAAATGGTAAAATACCAGCCATTAGAGTACTGAAAAAATGGAAAGAGTAAAGAAAAGATTATTTTTTTGTAATTAATTCCAGTTTGTTTTTTTCTTTTATACCTTAATATTGCATTCATATACCAATGCTGTGTTGGTACTTGTCTTGGTATCATATTTGTGCGTACTGGATGCTGATACGGTTGCTTGCGATAACCGAAATAGTAGCCCAAATACACAAGAGGCACTGAAATGCCAAACCATAATAAAAGTAAAGATATCATAGTCTTAAAGGGTACAGCTCCACTTGATTCTTTGTCCCATATAAAGAAGTTTAGGAAAAAGCCAGTTCTATAGAAAATCAAAGGTTTCAATGTATAAATATATTTAAATACATTGTTGTAAAAAATTTACTCACCCAAATACTATGCTGGGATATAAAGTGGCTGTTAAGAAGGCCGATCTCTTCCATTCACGTCCTTTCATAGTTTTATAGAGACGAGCAGCAAAGTAACCAGCAATAATGCCCATAAAAACATACATGAAAATGCCAGAAGTCATGAGAGCACCTCGGGAAGAGGGTGACAACATACCCAACATAGCAAAAACTAAAATGAAAATAAAAGTAAGTAAGTACAATCGTTGCAAAATATGTCATGTTGATCTGATAAAAGATCTCTTTATCTTTTATCAGACCAGCAATTTTCTGAGGTGAGGTAACTTACATATTGTTATTAAAGCCATAAAAAAGATTTGTATGCCACTGCCAATAACAGCAGAAAAGAAGCGGGTATTTTTCGGTGGACGGAATACATCACCATGTACCAATTTCCAACCAGTCTCCTCCAAAGTATCTTCGATATTATCATCGGTATTATAGCGAGCTATATCACGTCTTAAAGTTCGTATCATAATCATAGTTAAAATACCTAAAAAATAAAAACGAATAGAAAATGTAAAAAATAAACAAAATAACAAAAAAAAAAAAAAAAAGAAACTTACCCGATAGGAAGAAAACCACTACCAAAGAATTGATAATGCTAAACCAGTGAATTTGTACATCTTTCATACCCAAATAGATGTCCCAACGTGAAGCCCAACTAACTTTGGACTCTTTCCACTCCACCGAATAGGTAAAGTATAGCTGAGTATTGGAATTACCATTAACCAACTGAGGACGAGCATTATCGGGGAAATTACAATTGTCGCCCTCAAATTTAATATCCTTATAGTTAACAGAAGCTGTTTCTACTTCAAAACCCACCACACGATATTTATCTCTAAAGAAACAAATAGATTTAAATGAAAATACATAAAAATACCACAACTCAACTTACTTGGTGTGCATGTGATATGATAAAATGAATTTCAAATGATTGTTTATATACACATTATCACCATCAACTTGACCCAAACGATAACCATGCTCGTACGTCACTTCATTGGGATTATTTAGATTGACAATGCGCGTTGCCACTGGCAAGTTATCGACCAATAAATGCACGAAATACTCATGTTTTATACGTTCGGCCACCATGGCCGACTGTGGTTGCTCCCAATTCAGCGGGCTATTGTCCTTTTTGTTGCACAGCAATTTACAATTAATATTCACTGCCATTTGTACTTCATAGGGGGTATTAACAATACGATCACCCCGCAAGACTTCACCCAGATTCTCAGATTTATAGATTAAAGTACCATTTTTGGGTAAACAAAATTGCAGTGAATAGTACTGATAAGGTAATTGGGTACGACTACTGGTCATTTTCACTGCTTTAACGTCAATTTTCTGTCCCTTGACAAATTCTACCGGCGCCACTCCGGGTACATAAAAGCAATGAGTCCCACACACTGAAAACACACATACACATAAATATTAGTCTTTGTCCTTTTAACTTACAACTTCTAACTTACCCACTGCCAGCAGGATGGCAAACGCCAGCGTGTAGTACTGTAATAATAAGAGGAAAACGTTTTATTTTAATATTAGTCATCTTAATATCTTATCCACTATATTTTTTCTTGCGTGTGGAAAAAAAAATCAGCTTGCGTGGCGGAGTAGTATCCCTTTTCGCAATTTCCTTTTTTATTTAAAGGATTTTCAATGAACAAACATTTGCTAAGGGAAAAAACATACCTGCATTGTTATGGCTGCTTTAGATGACTATTAATTATTTAATTTTTATGTTTTATTATGGAAAAATTATGCTAAAAACACTAGCTGAAAAATATAATTTCTTTTCTTCTGTCACCGTCAGAGCCCTGCGCCGACAAATATTAACGGCGGCGGCGACTGAATCAAAATATGTCGGCGGCGGCTTAAAATCGACTGTAAGCCGGCTAAGTTTTCAACTACGTTTAGTTTTTAAATTTTCAACGATTTTAAATAAAAACGGATTCCGAGAGATCAGAAAGTGGGATTTTGGAAGCAAATATATTGTTTATAACAACAAAACAGAGCAAGCATAAAAGTTGTGTGAGAAATTATGCAGGGATGGATAAAAAATTCTTAAAAATTAAAAACAAATCCTTTCTCCAAGTTTTACGAGGATCGGCCTATATTTGACCCTATCCTCCATATAAAACATCTTGTAGAAAATCAGTTTTATTCAGTATATTCAGTATATATTCAATATTTTAGAAAACTCAAAAAGTACCAGTTGAAGTACGAAAAAGTACCAAAATACCTATTTTAATTAATTTCATGTTCCTAAGTTCAATATGATAGAAAATTAAAAAAGTACCAATTTAAATTTTCATTTCCTCAAGTCCCTGATTGCTTACACCCAATTTACATGATGATTTTTTTCATGTTTGCCCAGACGTCTGTTTTCATGTTTGTCGATGATTGGTGGTGAGCGGGGTAGAGAAGAATGGGGGGTAAGAAAACAAACATGATTTGGGATTTTTATGATTGTTTTTGACATTCCTCTTTAAACTCATTCGTACTGTTGATATTATGCTCATGTAAAAAAATAATTATGTCTTTTTTTACATGAAAACATTAAAATTTGCATTAAAAAAATACTATAGCGTGTAATTAAATTTTTTTAAATCAAATTAAATGGTTTTTATGTTAAAAATTTCATTTTATTTTTATTACGAATAAGTAATTAAAAAGGATTATACAATTAAACATCAAAAAGAGACATGCATATTGCATGTAAAAAATCACCGTATAAATGTTCATGATTTTTTGGAAGATTCTCAAAAGAGAATTGGAAAAAACAGACGTCTGAAAAGTCTTCATGTAAATTGCGCCTTAGTTTTATATTTCTAGGTTCATTATTATAGAAAACTCAAAAAGTACCATTTGAAGAACGAAAAATTACCATAGGGCGCCCTTCTTATGTATGAGTTAATAAACCAAAAACAATGTTTTATGAAAAAAGTACCAAAACTAGGTACAATTTTAATCCCTTAAATGTCCGAATATCCAAAGTGCTAAATTCATATTTTTATTTTTTCGTAAAGTTATGAAGGTGTCAAAAATATTGTTTAAATGTACCAGACACCTTTCCGATAATTTTTAAATGAACGATGATAAGCTTTAAGCTACACGGCCACTCATCAAATTTGTTTGACTCAAACGGTATGTTTTTTGATTGTGCTAGTGAAGAAACTCACATGTATATATGCGGTGTGAGTTTTTTTAATAACACAACCAAAAAACTTACCGTTTGAGTCAAACAATTTGATGTGTCGCCAAGGCGCTTTAAACTGTTTTTGTATCTTTTCTAGTTTAGAAGATATGAGGTTACCGAATTTACCCGTTTTTACCCTTTTTTACCCCCTAAACATTCGAATTTCCAAAAATCCCGTCTTAGTGGTTCTATTTGGTGGGAGACCAACCTCCTGTCCAAATTTTAGCTCTTTAGCTGCAACCGTTTAGGCTGTGCGATGATGAATCAGTCAGTAACGTTAGAATTTTATATATATATATATATATATATATATATATATATATATATATATATATATATATATATATATATATATATATATATATATGTAGATGTAGATAGATTTCGTGCCTTGAATTATACTGTAAAAACATTGTAATGTTCGACTTGAATTCAAGTTTCCTTTTCACTGGAGAATGCTATTGAATTAAAGTGTAATGAAAGTGTATTTCAACAATTGAAATTTGAATGTTTGACTGGAATTAAACTTGTTTTAAACTTTAATTCCAGCAAGAATGCATATTGGGTATAGTGTGACAATTATAAGGGATCTAAAGTCGACATAAAGCCCACAATGGTTAGTACCGATATTTTGCCCAAACAACATCTACATACATATATAAGACGACAACCTAGCTAGGTTATATCCTCTAGGTCCGGGAAGACATTCTATACAAAGCTATAAATTCGTATAAAAGGCGGATTACCAATTGTTTCTTGTAAATATTCGGCCACCATAGTGTTTGGAGACAACAAGAGCATCACTGAAAGGCACACCAGACAGACATCGCGCTCTATTATAATAATAAGTATGTATCCTTGTGGTAACTCCTGGATACGGCAATCAGCGTCCGTCCATTGCCTCTAGGTGATAATATACCATATCACCACTAGCCGACCGACCACCACCCGCCTAGGTGACTAGGTAGGTATACAATTGCCACTCTCTTGTGGGCATTCTTCCAGGAGACCATCATGATGCCCCCTCTTTCTTAAAAAGAAAGACGTTCTTTAGAGACAAATAAATAATTAATTAACATCATTACTTACATTTTTTAATCTTCTAGATCTCACAAACATGCCAAATCAATCAATATTTTTAGTATTTACACAAAACTAAAATTACATATATTTTATAACTTTAAAAAAAAATTCAAACAATTTCCAAACTCAACACGTTCTACACTTGTTACAAAATTCTTTAATTTTTGGGTTATTGGAAACACTATTTTACGAATTTTCATTTCCACACAATACAAAATCGCTCTAATTTATAATATTGATGTTTTAAACATCAATGAATGTATGATATGAAATCGCTGATTTACCATCATTGCATTTGTGGCTTAAATAGTGCTGCCACATGATTTGTTATAAATCCCACAGGGAAAATATTTTTTCCCGTATAAAATGTGAAAATATATTTTTACTTTTTAGCAGGACTTTAGCCGCGACAGCTTTTATCAATCGAGGTAAAATTAATCCAACGAGTTATCAAAACATTCTTCAGATACACAAACTACTAAAATACAAGGAAATAAATTCCAAAATATGTACACTAACCCAAGCAAAGTTTTGTTTATAGTAAATATACCAAGATCGTAAAACTTATAGAACAACAAAAGTTCTAAATAAATATGACTAAGCAAAGCTTAATCATTTACTTATTCAATTAATATCACTAAAATTCCTCCACCAAAATCAGTCATACATTTTTAAAGTGCCATAAATGGAAAACACAACTCTCCTAAAAAAGCAGGCATCACTGTTAAAAACTGCTTGCACTTGTTGTTTGTTTGTGTGTTTGTGTACAACGGAATGAAGTAACGAAGAAGAAGAGCAAAAAAATTTGTGAGCCGTACAAAAAAAGAACAGATTAATTATCTAGACAATATTTAATTAGATTACCTTAAATCAAAGTTTTATAAACAAAAATTAAAACAATAAAATGTATTTCAAGTGTCTGACACTGAAAATATAAAATGCAAAAGAGCATAAAGTGAAAAATTCTAAAACTAAAAAAGAAAAACTCATAATGAATAGAGAAATTTTAATGAATTGAAAAAACAAGAAAAAAACAAAATTTTTCACCTTTTGATTTTTTTTTATAATTTTGCAAACAGCCGTATAGACAAAGTAAAAGAAAAATTTAATTGATATTACAATATTAAAAATTCAACATAATACGGTTTATTTTTATAAAAAGTTTTTGACCATTTTTGTAAATTGGCAAAAAAAATTAAAAAAGAAATAATTGAAAGTTGTGGGTTGTTGGAATTTGTTGGACGTATCTTTTTATGTGAGTGCGTTTGCTTGTGCAGTTCCTCCTCTCGTCGTTTGCGATTTTTGTTTGTGGTGTGTAAATGTATGTAAATGTGTGTGCGTTATGGAAGCAACAAATGCCAATTTAAGAAATTAACAAAAAAGAAAAGAATTGAAGACACCACACAACAAAAAAAGGGAAGTCAAGTCAGTCAATCGTCATTATATTTGTATTCAGTACTACAATAACTAATATAAAGTAGAATAAAACAAAAGAAACAGGTGAGTTGTTTTTTGGAAAACAATTTTGTTACGAGGGTTGTTCCTAGTATATAAAAGATACATTTGTATCTTTAAAATTTTCTTATTTGTTGTATTTAGCGGTTTATTTTAAGAAGAGTGTCTGGTACAAAGACACTTATTCTTCCCTATATTAATTAATTTATTGGTGAAGTTATTATGCATTTCGGTAAATGTTTTGTACTCCAAAGTTTGGGGTTATTTTTTTTTAATTGTTTAATTTTTACTAATTTTTATCTATTAGCTCTGCTAATAGAAAGTTATAGGGAGAGATGTACATACATATAATTTGATCAGCAGCAATAATAACACAATTTCGACCTTTGAATCTCCACTCCACAACGAACCGATTCTTAATCGGCCAAAGATTGTCAACTCAGCAATAGCTGTATCAGCCGGAAGTTTTTCTCCCAGGGAACAACATCCAGTCACAGCCAATCTGTTCCAACAACACAATTTCGATGTAAATGGTAATAATATACCCTACATTACTGTATTGCGGAGCAATTGGAATCGATTAGTGAAGGTGAATCCATATAGGGATTAGTTACTCTAGCGAATTTAGAAAAACAGAAGCGAATTGGTTTTCTTTTTTTTTTTTTTATAAATTTACAATAAGAGAAAAACGGTCAATGAAATTACTTTATAACCGATTCGCTGATTTTCACACTACAATTATATTATTTTCTTCCTTCTACCTGCCATTTGTATCTTCATTATTATGTTTAAAAACAAAAATAATGGTATCTAAAATACAAGACTACATTATAGACTAGACTACAGACTAGACTATAGACTAGACTATAGACTAGACTATAGACTAAACTATAGACTAGACTAGACTATAGACTAGACTAGACTATAGACTAGACTATAGACTAGACTATAGACTAGACTATAGACTAGACTATAGACTAGACTATAGACTAGACTATAGACTAGACTATAGACTAGACTATAGACTAGACTATAGACTAGACTATAGACTAGACTATAGACTAGACTATAGACTAGACTATAGACTAGACTATAGACTAGACTATAGACTAGACTATAGACTAGACTATAGACTAGACTATAGACTAGACTATAGACAAGACTATAGACTAGACTATAGACTAGACTATAGACTAGACTATAGACTAGACTATAGACTAGACTATAGACTAGACTATAGACTAGACTATAGACTAGACTATAGACTAGACTATAGACTAGACTAGACTATAGACTAGACTATAGACTAGACTATAGACTAGACTATAGACTAGACTATAGACTAGACTATAGACTAGACTATAGACTAGACTATAGACTAGACTATAGACTAGACTATAGACTAGACTATAGACTAGACTATAGACTAGACTATAGACTAGACTATAGACTAGACTATAGACTAGACTATAGACTAGACTATAGACTAGACTATAGACTAGACTATAGACTAGACTATAGACTATAGACTAGACTATAGACTAGACTATAGACTAGACTATAGACTAGACTATAGACTAGACTATAGACTAGACTATAGACTAGACTATAGACTAGACTATAGACTAGACTATAGACTAGACTATAGACTAGACTATAGACTAGACTATAGACTAGACTATAGACTAGACTATAGACTAGACTATAGACTAGACTATAGACTAGACTATAGACTAGACTATAGACTAGACTATAGACTAGACTATAGACTAGACTATAGACTAGACTATAGACTAGACTATAGACTAGACTATAGACTAGACTATAGACTAGACTATAGACTAGACTATAGACTAGACTATAGACTAGACTATAGACTAGACTATAGACTAGACTATAGACTAGACTATAGACTAGACTATAGACTAGACTATAGACTAGACTATAGACTAGACTATAGACTAGACTATAGACTAGACTATAGACTAGACTATAGACTAGACTATAGACTAGACTATAGACTAGACTATAGGACTAGACTATAGACTAGACTATAGACTAGACTATAGACTAGACTATAGACTAGACTAGACTAGATATAGACTAGACTATAGACTAGACTATAGACTAGACTATAGACTAGACTATAACTAGGCTATAGACTAGACTATAGACTAGACTATAGACTAGACTATAGACTAGACTATAGACTAGGACTATAGACTAGACTATAGACTAGACTATAGACTAGACTATAGACTAGACTATAGACTAGACTATAGACTAGACTCTAGACTAGACTATAGACTAGACTATAGACTAGACTATAGACTAGACTATAGACTAGACTATAAGACTAGACTATAGACTAGACTATAGACTATAGACTAGACTATAGACTAGACTATAGACTAGACTATAGACTAGACTATAGACTAGACTATAGACTAGACTATAGACTAGACTATAGACAAGACTATAGACTAGACTATAGACTAGACTATAGACTAGACTATAGACTAGACTATAGACTAGACTATAGACAAGACTATAGACTAGACTATAGACTAGACTATAGACTAGACTATAGACTAGACTATAGACTAGACTATAGACTAGACTATAGACTAGACTATAGACTAGACTATAGACTAGACTATAGACTAGACTATAGACTAGACTATAGACTAGACTATAGACTAGACTATAGACTAGACTATAGACTAGACTATAGACTAGACTATAGACTAGACTATAGACTAGACTATAGACTAGACTATAGACTAGACTATAGACTAGACTATAGACTAGACTATAGACTAGACTATAGACTAGACTATAGACTAGACTATAGACTAGACTATAGACTAGACTATAGACTAGACTATAGACTAGACTATAGACTAGACTATAGACTAGACTATAGACTAGACTATAGACTAGACTATAGACTAGACTATAGGACTAGACTATAGACTAGACTTATAGACTAAGACTATAGACTAGCACTATAGACTAGACTATAGACGAGACTATAGACTAGACTATAGGACTAGACTATAGACTAAGACTATAGACTAGACTATAGACTAGACTATAGACTAGACTAAGCTAGACTATAGACTAGACTATAGACTAGACTATAGACTAGACTATAGACTAGACTATAGACTAGACTATAGACTAGACTATAGACTAGACTATAGACTAGACTATAGACTAGACTATAGACTAGACTATAGACTAGACTATAGACTAGACTATAGACTAGACTATAGACTAGACTATAGACTAGACTATAGACTAGACCTATAGACTAGACTATAGACGAACTATAGACTAGACTAGACTACTATAGACTAGACTATAGACTAGACTATAGACTAGACTATAGACTAGACTATAGACTAGACTATAGACTAGACTAAGACTAGACTATAGACTAGACTATAGACTAGACTATAGACTAGACTATAGACTAGACTATAGACTAGACTATAGACTAGACTATAGACTAGACTATAGACTAGACTATAGACTAGACTATAGACTAGACTATAGACTAGACTATAGACTAGACTATAGACTAGACTATAGACTAGACTATAGACTAGACTATAGACTAGACTATAGACTAGACTATAGACTAGACTATAGACTAGACTATAGACTAGACTATAGACTAGACTATAGACTAGACTATAGACTAGACTATAGACTAGACTATAGACTAGACTATAGACTAGACTATAGACTAGACTATAGACTAGACTATAGACTAGACTATAGACTAGACTATAGACTAGACTATAGACTAGACTATAGACTAGACTATAGACTAGACTATAGACTAGACTATAGACTAGACTATAGACTAGACTATAGACTAGACTATAGACTAGACTATAGACTAGACTATAGACTAGACTATAGACTAGACTATAGACTAGACTATAGACTAGACTATAGACTATAGAATAGAATTTATGCAAAGCTTATATAATGACTTCTAAAGAAGTTGTGATCATGAATATGAGTTCGAGAGACGGTATCTCATTTTCTATGTAATTACCAAACTCTTTCGAGAGCATTCTTAGATTTGCCAAATTGGGGTTGATTATACAATCCTTGTTCTTTTATCTTCTTTTCGTTACCAGTCGCTTTTTCTTGTTTTTTTTTCCATTCTTTGTATTTCTACTTTTTTCTTTGTCTTTCGTCACTTTCTTTCCTTTTTCTTGTAGATCTTTTTGAATCCAAGTTGAGCTGTAGTACTCATTGTACATTAATTGCATGTGACACATAATTTTATTACATTTTTCACAACATTCTGTTTATTTGGGAACGATTTAGTTATAGAAGATATGTCATTTGTTGTTCATACATTTTAAGTTATAACTTCATAGTATGTAATTTATTACAATGTACTAATTACGATTTTAGAAAACATTTAGATGAATTCTGCAAATGTAATTAATGTCCATATTGGAAAATAAGCCCCCTGCTTTTGCCAGTTCTGTTGGTATTATATATTATTATAGGTTTTAATTTCATAAATCAATATATTTATGTTTCCTAATCTTAACTTGACGTTCATAGTATCACTTTTCATATTTGAAATTAGTATTTAGAACATTTCTAATACTCGAAAGATTTTGTGTCCCATTACTTTCTTAAATATGTGTGTTAAGTAGTCTACTCTCTCCACTATTAGCTAGTACCTAAGGAGAAATATAAACTATATGTTAGTACGATTCTGGATTGGTATTAAGTACATATTAGAATTAATTACTAATAAGTATATTTTAAATTTACAATTGGCATTTTATTACCATTGACTTTGAAAAGGAACTTCTTCTCTTTTTTTGGGAATTAAAAAACCTAGAGTTATGCTAATATTTTAGGTTGTTCTATTCTAGGTAATCTGCTACAAGAGCTTAATTCTCAACAACATTTTTTTTCAAAAAGTATGACCTAAAAAAGGAATCATTAGCACAAAGAAAACTGAAGGGTTAACACTTTATATGTATGAATATTATTTACCAAAACCTATTTATTTTTTTTTAATATAAACACAATACATATATATGTCTGTACATACATACATATGTATACGATCTACATGCAACATATAAAATCAGCCAGACAGCAATTCTGCTGTTTAGCTGCCTGAGAGCTTCGAAATCAAACCACAGTTGAGTATTTTGTTTCATAGACAAAAGACGTGTTTGTCGAACTCTCTTAAACATTTTAGATAATAACAAAAGTGCTACAAAAATTAAGATTAATCAAAACTAACAAAATGAGCAGAAATAAAATACAAATATTTATTAAAAATTTTTATGGAAATAGAAAATTTATTAATTGCAAAAAGAAACGTTAGATGTTTAAAAATGAAATTTTTTGTAAAAATTATTTAAGTGAATATTTCTTTTACAAAAATTGTTTTTTGAAGTGGTAAGTTTAAGTTGAATTTAGAAGATAAAATATCTTTTTTTTTATAAAGCGGATTAATTGTATCATTGTAGAAAAAAATTAAAGGTTTAAATTCGTTTTACAAAATGAAGTACAGTCCTTATAAAAGTTTGGCAGACGGAGCGGGCTCCAACAAATTTATTCTATTCTGCTTATGTAAGGTTTAGCTAAATAAGGGTTTGGATCATAAATAAGTGCAACTTCACTCGAAAACCATAAGGTCCATTGTGAATCCCTACGTAGAAACACTAAGAAAAACAAGAATGAACATAGTAGAGGTTTCAAAGCAAAAGATTTATCAAGTCGACTGCATAAAGAAAGAAATGTGAGAGAATCGTAGTCTCTTTATAAAACCTAGTGGAAGAAATGACTATCTTGGCAGCATACCACAGTCAAATTCAAAACATGCTTATTCCTCTTTTCATGCTTTGTAATAAAAAAATACATTTTGACACTATATGCCTCAAATTACTTTCTAAGGGTTAAAGCACTAAAATTTTGAGTAGTTTTTATGTATAACAATTTTTTATTGATATTTTATATATTGATATTGAAATCGCCCAAACACAATAACTAATGCTTTGTTTATAATTTGCGGTACATGCTTTTAAATGGTAAAGCATTTACTGCTTAAATCAGCAATTTATGCTTTTTAACTTAAAACTAATATACATATGTAATCTCTTTTAAAAATAATAAGCGAAATTCATGTTTTAAGAGTAAAGTAATAAAAGACAAGAGTAATAAAAACATATAAGAGTCCAGAGAGAATGTTTACTTTATTTTATACTATAATAGCGTTTCTTCAGTAACCCCAAAGATTTGGTGACGATCTGTAGAGTACATCAAAGACTTGTTTATTAACTTATCCATTTATTAAATAGTCCATAGACTAGTCCATACTCTAGTCTGTCAACTAGAACTAAACTAGAACTAAACTAGAACTGAACTAGAACTGAACTAGAACTGAACTAGAACTGAACTAGAACTGAGAACTGAACTAGAACTGAACTAGAACTGAACTAGAACTGAACTAGAACTGAACTAGAACTGAACTAGAACTGAACTAGAACTGAACTAGAACTGAACTAGAACTGAACTAGAACTGAACTAGAACTGAACTAGAACTGAACTAGAACTGAACTAGAACTGAACTAGAACTGAACTAGAACTGAACTAGAACTGAACTAGAACTGAACTAGAACTGAACTAGAACTGAACTAGAACTGAACTAGAACTGAACTAGAACTGAACTAGAACTGAACTAGAACTGAACTAGAACTGAACTAGAACTGAACTAGAACTGAACTAGAACTGAACTAGAACTGAACTAGAACTGAACTAGAACTGAACTAGAACTGAACTAGAACTGAACTAGAACTGAACTAGAACTGAACTAGAACTGAACTAGAACTGAACTAGAACTGAACTAGAACTGAACTAGAACTGAACTAGAACTGAACTAGAACTGAACTAGAACTGAACTAGAACTGAACTAGAACTGAACTAGAACTGAACTAGAACTGAACTAGAACTAGAACTGAACTAGAACTAGAACTGAACTAGAACTGAACTAGAACTGAACTAGAACTGAACTAGAACTGAACTAGAACTGAACTAGAACTGAACTAGAACTGAACTAGAACTGAACTAGAACTGAACTAGAACTGAACTAGAACTGAACTATAACTGAAATAGAGTATTAACTTTCTCATAATCTAGTCCTCAATCTTGCCCATAGACTAATTCGTAGACTTGTATATGGGCTGGTATACAGGCTAGACCGTAGTTTATAACATATTTCTATTCTACAACAAATTAAGAATTTATTAAACATTTAATAAAATTATATTAACACTTTTCTTTTCATTTCAGCGAAGAAAACGAAAAAGGAAAAAAAAACTATTTAACTTATTGTTTTATAGCATTAAACTGTTAAGTTGTAACTCTTAACTTAATATGGACAACAATGCTGTACAATGCATTAGTACAACAACGGCAGTGGCAGATGATAGTGACAATGATGAAGTAACGGATTTCTTAAATTCCAATTCTTCCCCAAATGCTCTTACACCCTTAAGTACTGTTGCTACTTCTATAACTACTACTACTACTTCTTCGATAGCAACTGCAAACATTACAACTGAAACTGCTACCTTAAATACTACAACAACAAGCTTTAATAATATTGTGGAAAATTCTAAAGCTAATTTGAATAATATAAATCGTACTAATACCGTAGAAAGTCAAAATTATTGTATACCTGTTATCAATACACCGCCACCCAATAATAATCAACAACATTCCACTCAATCTCGTCAATCTGCTTTAACCTCATCTTCTTTCACCTCCTCGAACAATAACAATAATAACAACAATAATAATACTTTTAATTCTCAACAATTGTTAGCAACTAAAAACGACAATAACATGATACCCATTATAAATGTTACACCTCATAGTCCTGCCAATGTCTCGAAATACAATAACATTTTCGAGGACACTCTCTCACAATTGCAGAATATACGCGAAAGTGTAGTGCAAATGAAAAATTCTTCAACTCACATGAATGATAGCCTTTCCAATTATGGTTTAGTTAATGCCACCATACTTAGTGCTTCTCTGCCGGATCTTTCGGCTACGGGAAATGGTGGTGTGGGTTCATCGGGTGTTGGTCCTTATGGACCATTGGCTGCTCACTTTGTTATGTGGTCGCCGCAGCAACAACAACAGTATTTATTAAATGCTGATCGCCGTAAATCATGGACTGGCATTGATGACTTAACAGCTGGTGGTGATTGCACGAATAAAAGTGTTAGTCTGTCGAGTTTGGATAGTGAGGAGCAGGAAACGATAAGGGTTACTGAGCAACGAAGACGTTCCGCTAGGAATAGCACTGGTGGTAAGTTAATGTTTTTTTTAATTGTAGTTGTATATGAAGTGATTTAAACTTTGTGAGAAATGTATTAAAAAATAATTCGAAAAGTTTTAAATTATAATTTTTCTAATACTGTTATTAAATTATAGTCCAGCATGAAGCATCAATCGCAATCCAAAACGATAAATAAGAAACTAAGGATAAAAATCAAACTTAACTAGAACTGAACTAGAACTGAACTAGAATTGAACTAGAACTGAACTAGACTGAACTAGAACTGAACTAGAACTGAACTAGAACTGAACTAGAACTGAACTAGAACTGAACTAGAACTGAACTAGAACTGAACTAGAAACTGAACTAGAACTGAACTAGAACTGAACTAGAACTGAACTAGAACTGAACTAGAACTGAACTAGAACTGAACTAGAACTGAACTAGAACTGAACTAGAACTGAACTAGAACTGAACTAGAACTGAACTAGAACTGAACTAGAACTGAACTAGAACTGAAACTAGAACTGAACTAGAACTGAACTAGAACTGAAACTAGAACTGAACTAGAACTGAACTAGAACTAGAACTGAACTGGAACTAGAACTGAACTAGAACTGAACTAGAACTGAACTAGAACTGAACTAGAACTGAACTATAACTGAACTAGAACTGAACTAGAACTGAACTAGAACTGAACTAGACTGAACTAGAACTGAACTAGAACTGAAACTAGAACTGAACTAGGAACTGAACTAGAACTGAACTAGAACTGAACTAGAACTGAACTAGAACTGAACTAGAACTGAACTAGAACTGAACTAGACTGAACTAGAACTGAACTAGAACTGAACTAGAACTGAACTAGAACTGACTAGAACTGAACTAGAACTGAACTAGAACTGAACTAGAACTGAACTAGAACTGAACTAGAACTGAACTAGAACTGAACTAGAACTGAACTAGAACTGAACTAGAACTGAACTAGAACTGAACTAGAACTGAACTAGAACTGAACTAGACTGGAACTAGAACTGAACTAGAACTGAACTAGAACTGAACTAGAACTGAACTAGAACTGAACTAGAACTGAACTAGAACTGAACTAGAACTGAACTAGAACTGAACTAGAACTGAACTAGAACTGAACTAGAACTGAACTAGAACTGAACTAGAACTGAACTAGAACTGAACTAGAACTGAACTAGAACTGAACTAGAACTGAACTAACTGAACTAGAACTGAACTAGAACTGAACTAGAACTGAACTAGAACTGAACTAGAACTGAACTAGAACTGAACTAGAACTGAACTAGAACTGAACTAGAACTAAACTAGAACTGAACTAGAACTGAACTAGAACTGAACTAGAACTGAACTAGAACTGAACTAGAACTGAACTAGAACTGAACTAGAACTGAACTAGAACTGAACTAGAACTGAACTAGAACTGAACTAGAACTGAACTAGAACTGAACTAGAACTGAACTAGAACTGAACTAGAACTGAACTAGAACTGAACTAGAACTGAACTAGAACTGAACTAGAACTGAACTAGAACTGAACTAGAACTGAACTAGAACTGAACTAGAACTGAACTAGAACTGAACTAGAACTGAACTAGAACTGAACTAGAACTGAACTAGAACTGAACTAGAACTGAACTAGAACTGAACTAGAACTGAACTAGAACTGAACTAGAACTGAACTAGAACTGAACTAGAACTGAACTAGAACTGAACTAGAACTGAACTAGAACTGAACTAGAACTGAACTAGAACTGAACTAGGACTGAACTAGAACTGAATTAGAACTGAACTAGAACCGAACTAGAACTGAACTAGAACTGAACTAGAACCGAACTAGAAGTGAACTAGAACTGAATTATAATTATAAACATTTGTCTTATAAAACTGATCGTTTGCTGATATTAGATCTTTCGTTATTTATCAACTATTTAATTTTCTTACATTTATTTGCCCTTTAAACGTACGTGCTTTCCTTTTACATTATTATCGAAATCAAACATTTAATAAAAATTTGAAGCACCAGGCCCCTCAAAGATAAAATATACTTACATACCATACAAACTGAGTTTAGTCACCCATATAAAACTCAATGTCTGTTCCACTATAAACACTCAAAAATTATACACATTATCTACTATTTCGTCACCAGTATTTATTTAGTTTTTTTAATCAATGCTTTTAAAGAATTATCATTATCAAATAAATTAGCAATATTTTAAACAAAAGAAAGAAAACGAAACTGAGTGAAAATGTTTTTTTCATATCATTATTACTTACAGGTATTTCGACGCATTCTTTGAATGAGGCAGAGCTAGCAAGAGATTTTGAACGCATTGCCGCTAAAAGAAGTTTGGCCACCGAAATTATTAGCCGCATACCTTTGCAGAAAAGTATTTCCACGTCTTCGATAGTAGCTAAGGAAGATATTAAGGCTATAGCTAGACATCTAACCGATAGTGAAGATGAAAATCAAAGTCTTTTGAGGGCACATGCTAAAATTGAAGTATACGATAACGTAGAGAAGAGACGTAAACGTGGTTCATTGTTTTTCCGCAAGAAAAAAGATAAAACAAAAATGAAATCAATTGGTGGTCAGGTGGCCAATTGTGATGTTTGTGGTGTTAGTTTGTCCTTGGGAACTCTAAAAGATCATCAGCTGGAGTGTAAGGGTGGTGGTAGCGGCAGTGGCGGTAAAAAGGGAAGTACTGCTGGCCTAGTAGGCGGTTTAAACAAAAAATCGGATAAAAATGAAATGGGTCAAGATTTCTATGATGGTACGGAACAAAATTCCAATTATAATGATGATAATACACCTTTAATAAGATCCGAGTTTCTAAATGATGCCCCCATAGAAGCTCATGATCTAAAAGCCGATCCTGCTTTGGGTATATGCTTAAAAGAGCATGATTCTTGGTCTCCCGGTATACCCAAGGATATATTGAAAACCCTTAAGGATACACAAATCAAAAGACAAGAACATATTTATGAATTTATAATGACTGAAAAGCATCACTGTCAAACGTTGTTGGTCATGCAAAAGGTGTTTGTAGAGAGTATGGAACGTTATTTTCCAGCACTTAATTGCAATAAAATGTTTCCTAGACTGCAGGAGTTAACGGAATTGCATTGTGGTTTCCTGAAAAAGTTGAGGTTAAAACAAAAGGAACATTTTGTGGTGGATTCCATAGCTGATATTTTATTGGAATTTTTCTCCTTGGAAAAGGCGCAACATTTGCGTCTGGCTTATGGCGAATTCTGCGCTAATCATCGTTCTGCTTTGGAACAATTTAAATCCTGCATGACTAGCCGTGATCCCACATTCTCTGAGTGGTATAAACACTGTCTAACTAATCCTCTACTGAAAAAGAAGGGCATACCCGAGTGTATATTGTTTGTAACACAACGTTTAACTAAATATCCCCTGCTAATAGAGCCTTTATTGAAAAGTGCCCGTGAAGATAAATTAGAATGTGATAAACTGCAGCATGCTTTGGCTTTAGTTAAGGAACTGCTGGTCGATGTAGATGCCTGTGTGGCCGAAAAAGAGCTAAGAGAACGCCAAATCGATATCTACAATCGCATAGATAATAAATCATTTGCTATTTACAAAAATAAACCTTTCCGCAAAACAGATGTGGGTGTCGAATCAAAACGTAGACTTAAATTTGAGGGTTTGGCCACTTTAATGCAGGGCAGATCGAAAATGCAATTGGTGCTTGTGGTGGTGCTGACAGATTGTTTATGTTTCTTAAATGAAAATTCGGCTCATAATAAATACATGTTTTTCACACCAGAACACAAGGCGGGTGTAGTGCCTCTACAGAAACTATTGATAAGAGAAAAAGCGGGTACAGAATCTCGAGGCATTTATATTATCTCATCGAATCCTTTGTTTCCCGAAATGTACGAATTAAAAGTACAAACTCCCAAAGATAAAAATGTTTGGATACAATCCATACGCCAAGCAGTACTTGACTGTCCCTCTTCCGATGTCATAGAATCGGAAGATCTAACTCATGAGGAGAAATTGCGTATAGGTGTTAATAAAAGAGAAATAATAGAGAAAATAAGACAAAAGGACATAGAGCAGGCTATATTGCTAGAGGAAAAGATACTCTTGCAATTGAATCTAATACAAAAAGATCAAAAACTTTTTGCCGAACAACAGCCCCAAGAACAACAACAGCAGCAGCAAATTAATAATGCCAGCAACATGAGTGCTGCTCAATTTCTAACTACATTTGGTTCTTATAAAGATCTGTCAGTGGGAGCCGATTGTGATACTGGCGAATTGTGGAAAAAGGTATTGAATACCGTACAGGATATAACACAATTGGCTTCCACTGTTTATACAGCTGCCACAGGACAACCAGTCTCAAGATCTGTTAGTTCGGTGGGTGAGAAGCACAGTGATACCTACAACTCTCCTACCCTACCTAAAAGAGCAGAAACTTTTGCCGGTTTCGATGAGAAAAGAGCAAAAAACAATTTCCCCTGTAGAGCCGACAAATTGGGCACATTACAAGTATTATCGCCACGTTTACAAGAACTAGAGGAAACTAAAAAAGAAACCAAAAACTCTTCAATAATATCCACACTTCTAGCAACGGCTGGTGGGGAAATGGACTCGCAAATATGTGATACATTAAACCCCAGTGGTGGTAGCCTAGCTGTAACCAAAGATAATAATTTAGCTTTACTACAAGTTACCCACAATCTACACACTCTGCTGTGTATCATTTCACAGCAAATGACCACCATACAATCGCTGCAGCTGCAGTTAGCTCTTTACCGTGAAAGTCCCCGAGCCTCGTACACCCACAATGATCAGTTGGAGGAATTGAGAAATTTACAAGATAAACTGCAAGAAGAAAAGACAGCTTGGATGCGTCAGAGGGAGCAGCAAGAACAGGAATTGAATGAGAAAAAAGAAGCACTCGATAAAATGCAAGAACAAATCAACACCCAGCAGGAAGATATCAAACAGCAGCGTGAACAGTTGTATAGAAAAATGGAAGTGTTGTCAAGTCAAGGTCTGCTCATTTCACCCAATACACCACTCAATATATCTACACAACTTTTACAAAGCTCGACAGCAAATAATGCCAATGAATTGGATAATGATGTACATGACTCGAATAGTGCGTCAAATGTACATGATTTAACAGCTATGACAAATACCGGCTCTTCTAATGCAAATGCATGCAACACCCCTACGCTAACCTCTGTGGCAAGTACAGTGGACAGACGTAAAGATAAATGGCGTACTGCTTCGACAATATCAAAAACTCCACCTGTTAATCTGTTAAGTGCTACAAATGCTCCAAAAACTCAAGCCAATGTGGTAAAACAAAAAATACCCATGAAACTATCATCCCTATCATCGACCACATCGAATTCTTCATCTAATGCGGGTGCAGCAAATAAAGTGGATAAATCTAATAGTTTTACCACCAATAATCATTACAACTCTTCCTCAGCGGCGGGTATAACACAAATGTTTCCCCTTAAATTGGCCGATAAACGTAATAATTCCTCAACTCCCTTAGCCTCTCAACTAATACCACAACATTCACGTACTGGCAGTTCTCCGGCCATTATACAACACCCACAAACGCCCCATAATAGTGCTGCAAATTTAACCTCACCCACACCACCCTCCTCGGCAGGAGTAACACGCACCGATTCTTCGGCCACTTTCACATATGGTCAACGTTATTCTTTGGGTTCAGCCAACGCGGCAGTCACTTCTACTCCCACCTCCAGTCGCATAATTTCCCATACTTCAGCGGCACAAACAAAAATACCTCATATGTCAACTGTAACAGCAGCAGCATCAACAACATCTTTACCATCTTCCACAAATCCAGCAACTTCCTCTTCAACAGCAGCAACATCAAATCGTCCAAATGTTCAAACAAAACCCGAGGAAGAAGAAATCTATTTTTGACGTAAGTTTTCTAAAGAAGTGGAAATATAAAATTAATAATAATCTAACAGCTTATCATAATACTAAGAAGGGCTTAATTGATATGTTTAAATAAGTAAATATCTTAATTTATACATCATATACATACATACATATTAGTTTATGTATAGACTCAGTATTGACTTAAAAGTATTATTAAAAATTTTTATTTTTTTTTAACAAAAAATTTTTGCAAACTTTGGATTTTTAAAGATTTATGGTTTTTTAAAGTTTTATCATTTATTAGTTCGTTGTGATCTTTTACAAATTTTGCATTTAGTAAAATAAAAACTATTTCTATAAAATTTTATAATTTTCAGTTAATTTATTAGTAGAATATAGTCGGAATTTGAAACCGAATCACCGTATACATGATCATAACGTTAACACTTTTCGAAAACGAAAATTGGGTAAAAAGTGCTAGTATTTCTTCTAGATATCGAATGCCATCCATCGTCTCAAAAAGGAACATTAAGATAAATTTTACTAGATCAAGAATGCGATAATTTAGCCCCAGAGTTTTGTTCTCTTAACACAGAATGTGTGAGTTGTATCAGGATATTTTAAATTCTTAGTTCTTATAAAATTAATAAATAAGTCAGACAGGACTAGCCTTATTTCAATAATTTCCGACTTCTTATTGAATAAGAGATGCATATGTATATAGAAAGTCTGGCATCGTTCAGTAGAAGATGGTTTAGATTGAAGAAGATGATCTATCCGCTTACTATGCAGATCGTTTTTCTAATTGTTTTTGTATATTTGGTCACATTTTAAAACAAATTGATTGAATCATCGATAGAAAAGGAGCTGGTTAAAGAGTTTTTTTATTTTATGTTTTGTTTACGTTTTTCATATGTGGAATCTGTCTGATGTTTAAAGATCCTGATTAATATTACAGCTGTATTTTTCAAATAGTTTCTTTAATTCAGTTGATGATATCATTGATGTTCTCTGTATGATGATTAAAGTATAACTAATTAAAATTTATAAAGACAAGGGTATTATCTTCTGTCTCTTTCTGTTTTACCTGTGTACTTCACTGCACATCTTTTTCTCAGCTTGTTTGGGCGCTTCCTTATTGAGTTTGCCCTTCCTCTTTAAGTATTCTTCAACGGTTAAAGTTTGAGGTCCTACTTTCATGTTGGGTTCTCCTTTTAAGCACTCCAAACTTCTAAAGTTCGAATTATTTAAACACTTCTTTAAATAGGCAGAATCGACATGTGTTATAACAGAAACGATTTTGTCCTCATGATCTTCATTAAGGTATTAAGCCCCGTTCTTTATTCTTATATACTGGATGACATCGTCAGGCATAAAACTGTACTTCTCTGGTAAGAAAATAACATTGTTTTCTAACTCCAACATTGTCTTAACTCCAAATGTTGTTATCTTCCTTTCACATTTCCATATTATCAACTTCTTGTTTATGGATAAAACTGTACTTCTCGGGTATTGTTTTCTAACTCCAAATGTTGTTATCTTCCTTTCACTTTTCCATAATCTCAACTTCTCGTTCATAGGAATATCCTTTAAGGATAAAACTGCAATTCTCTGGCAAGAAGAATAACATTGTTTTCTAACTCCGACATTGTCCTCCAAATGTTGTTATCTTCCTTTCCTTTTCCATAATCTTAACTTCTCGTTCATAGGAATATCCTTTAAGGATAAAACTGCAATTCTCTGGCAAGTAGAATAACATTGTTTTCTAACTCCAACATTGTTTTAACTCCAAATGTTGTTATCTTCCTTTCACTTTTCCATAATCTCAACTTCTCGTTTATAGGAATATCCTTTAAGGATAAAACTGCAATTCTCTGGCAAGAAAAATAACATTGTTTTCTAACCCCAACATTGTTTTAACTCCAAATGTTGTTATTTTCCTTTAACAATTTCATAATCTCAACTTCTTATAGGAATATCCTTTAAGGATATAACTGTACTTCTTTGTTTTCTAACTCCGACATTGTCTTAACTCCAAATGTTGTTATCTTCCTTTCACTTTTCCATAATCTCAACTTCTCGTTCATAGGAATATCATTTAAGGATAAAACTGTATTTCTCTGGCAAGAAAATAACTTTGTTTTCTAACTCCAACATTGTTTTAACTCCAAATGTTGTTATCTTCCTTTCACTTTTCCATAATCTCAACTTCTCGTTTATAGGAATATCCTTTAAGGATAAAACTGCAATTCTCTGACAAGAAAATAACATTGTTTTCTAACTCCAACATTGTCTTAACTCCAAATGTTGTTATCTTCCTTTCACTTTTCCATAATCTCAACTTCTCGTTTATAGGAATATCCTTTAAGGATAAAACTGTACTTCTTTGGCAAGAAAATAACATTGTTTTCTAACTTTAATATTGTCGTAATTCCAAACTTTGTTATATTTCTTTCTTTAAACTCTTAAGAAATAGTACTTTAATTCAGAAACTTTAATATCAGGCTGATGATATTTCTATTTCGATTCTCCAATTTATACTAAAAATTGTAGATGAAGAGATGTTAAAATAAGCTGTTAGTTAGCGCTATATTTTATAATTTTTACATTTTATTAAAATGTAGTGGTAAAAATGTTTTTATATAAGTGAAAAAAAAATAGGATTTAGTTTTGTAACCGGCAGTGTTTGCCGTTGGTTACGCTAACACTTTTGCCGATCTTACCTTGATAAGGGCAAAAGGAGATTTATGAAATAAAATTCAAGGCAATGTAGCTGCCGATTTGAGTCTTAGTTTCAATCTGCTTTATTTGTGGCCAAGGGGCTCTTTTTATATAAAATTTACATATGTTCTATACTATTCTAACTTATTCTAATTTACATTCTATCTTACTTAATCCTATTCCATACATGTACTTATTGTAATTTCGATAGTCGCAACTTGAAGAATTGACCAATCATATTGTCTTCAAATTGGGGAATTGAGTGACTTTATCAATGTCACTCAAACACCAATATGATCCCTTTAAGCATTCGTCACATTTCATTCAAGTGCAGCTTGATCGATTCATAATACCATCTGTTTCAATTGGAAAATCTGTATCTACCAGTTGAAATGTATGTTTACATTCTATGTTTGTTAAATTTAGATTAAGGTCAATAGTTCCTATTGAATTGATTTCCTGATTTGTGATACCTGTTAATTTACATCTTTCTTCTGGAAAATATTCTTCATTTTCGAAATATTTGTTCATACGGCATAGGGATATGTCGGCACCTGTGTCGACAAGAAATGTTAATGTTTTATTTTTGTATGTGACAGTAATGAAATTTGTATTATTTTCAGTTAATTTAAAAATCCTTAATTTTGGCTTTCCGGAATATTCTCGTATTCTGAGCCTTCTATGTTTCCCGTGTCGTTTATTGTACGTATATATCTTCTGTCTATGTTAGTGCTATTATTATTATTCCTATGTGTATAACTGTTATTTCTGTTGTTAAAATCGTTGTTCCTAACATTTGTGTTACTGTTATTATTTGACCTAAAACTGTTGTTTCCAGCATTATTGTTACTTGTCCTGAAATTATTGTTTTGTCCTGAAATTGTTGTTATTTAGTCTGCAATTGTTGTTATTCTGTCTATAATTGTTGTTAATTGGTTTATAATTATTATTACTATTAGACCTATAATTGTTATTATTAAAATTTTGTCTATTCGGTCTAAAGTTATTGGTTTGCCTATAACCTCTTTCAAAATGCATAATAGAGCTTGGGTTTGCTTTTTGCTCATTTTCTAATTCAAGAGCAAGTTCTGTTGCTTCTTGAAGATTTTTGGGACGTGCAGCAAAAATTGCTGTTTTTAAATTGTCATTTATGCCTCTTTTAAATGATTCAAGGGCTAGTTTATTATTCAGGGTAATTATAACATTTTCTCCGGCTCTGTGGCATTATTTCCCAATTCTTCTATTCCCAATTTATTAAGGTTATCTATTATATCAGTTAATCTGTTCCTATAGTTATTTACTGTTAAATTTCTTTGGTACAAATTGTTTAACCTATCCTGTAGTTGTGGAATTGTCTTGTTACTTCTGTATCTTTGCTGTAATGCATTCTTCAACGCGTCAAAAGTATCAGGCACAGCAACAACACCAATAGCCGTTCTAACATTTGAAGTTAGTTTAGCATGAAAAACGTACTGAAGGAAATCCTTTTTAGCTATTTCTGATAAGGTCTTATATATGAGGTCACCTGTCACCATAAAACATTCTAGTTCGTTGACATTTCCAGAGAATAATGGGAGAGTTTTGGAAGTTGTTTCCAAACTAAATGCCGCCATGATGAATTCCTTATCTTCTTGCATTTGGGCCTTGTTCAAAAATTCTATTATTGTTTTACATAAATTATTAAATTCAATTTTCAGTGCAACTGTATTCTCAGTGTCACCTTCTATTTCTAATGCTGTCTGGAAACCTTCTTTAATATCTTCTATAATATCTAATTTTTCCTTTATGGTCTTTTTTGTATATTTTCTATTGGGACTTTTCTTTAAATTTGCCCAAATATCTTTTAATTTTTTTACAAATTCCTCCATATATAATTTTTATCTTATTTTTCTATAAGTCATACTATTACATATATATATATATTTTATTTTTTTATTTATTTATTTATTTTTTTTTTTTTACATATATAATTTTATATATAAAATTAATTTTTATACCTCTGTTATAGCATTACTATTAACAGGGTTATTATTAATACCAGCCACCCTTTTCCGGACATAATCCTTGAAATATTTGTTAATTTTGTATATGATAAATACAATAATTGCAATTATTATTATTATAAATTCTTTGTCAATTTCCTGTTTATTTTCTAATTGGCTATTATTATTTACTATATTTTCTTCTACCACCACCTCTTTACTTTGAGGTCTTCCCATTTTTTATTTCCTCTTTCAGCTTTTCTATTTCCACCCAGATTTCTTGAGCTCTTTCCCATTGGATTGGGTTTTGCTCGTCTTTTACAATTCTTATATTCTCCGCTAGTTTTCTTCTTAATTTAACTAGTCGTCCACCTCTTTATTTATTTATTTTCGTATCTATTTTTGGGATCGCTGTTAGTTTTTCCTCATTTAATCTTCCTTGCCTTCTTTTGTATTCTTCTATAGTTAATTTTTTAGGTCCTAATTTGGCCGGTACGTATTTTGGAATGTCTTCTTTTATTCCTGTAGGTTCATATTCTTCCATCTAAAGAAAGAATATGAACCTACAGGAACATTGTCTGCTTCCAATCCAAAAACTTTGAGGCTGATGTCGTGGTTATTTTCTTCAAATATCTTTATCATATTAACGGCTAACGAAAATTTTAAATTTTTAAAATTTAAAGCCCTCCCATTTTATCCTTAATTATAAAAAAAGACTACCGACATTATTATACATTCTTAAATCATTGATCATTTTTAGAATAAAGTCTTTATGAACCTGATCTATATTACAGCTGTATTTATCCAAATATTCGAAAATATTACGCTTCGAATTCTTCATATTCAGCTTCACGGTCAGTCATTTGTTCATCTACAGCAGACATTGTATGTCTAATGAGTGAAATTGGTCATAAATGTTCTCTAGTTTTTCTAGACGCGACTTATGTATCTTGTTTTTTTTATTTAAATAAAAAACAAAATTATCATTTTTATTTTCTGGTGTTCTTCAGAACATCCTCTTTTATTTAATTGAATCTTAAGATTAAAAAACTTAATATTTAATTTTTATTTAAATTAAGCTAAGCAACGAAGACTTTTTATGCTTACGTAAACAAAAGTGTAATTTAAAACTATTAAACTAGCCTACACTACTAACTAGCCGTTATTATTAATCTAGGGAGTGGGTATGTAACTCGCGCGCTTTAATCTAATAGGAAGGTTTGTTCATTAGCTTGCGATACGAAATATAATTAAGATTTTCAAGATTGAAAGATCAGTAACAATTTTTACATCTTTCCTCTTGTCAACATTTTCCATTGTTTTTTCATATACTGCGTTGTTGAGCAATTTAAAGAAATTTTGTTCAAATTTGAAATTTTGTTCAAATTTGAAATTTTGTTCAAATTTATTTTTTGCTACAGATCTATACATTGTATTCAAATCAATATATATATTTTTTAAGCCATGTCGACTACTTAAATGTTAAAATTCTATGAATCTTTTTTAAAATTAATCCATTTTTCAAACATTGTTTTAGTACTCTATAATGGATTACATAGGAATATTCTATAGAAAAATCTGCAATTAACTTTTTATATTTCGACTTTTCTACTTATCCTATTTCCTGTGCAAAATGGTAAATCATTGTGTGAATCATGTAAACTACTAGGATATACTTAACCAATTTCATACATATATCCATCATCAGAATTATCTTCAATATTTGTAATATCAATGTCAAATTTATCTTTTGACAACCATCTAAAACCTCCATAAGGAAGATATTTGGACATTGCCCAACCGTATAGGTTATTAGCATCTAAATATATTAAAAAGGAGGAAGGAGTACTATTGTCACCGTCAGCTAAATATTTATTGTTGGCTTTTGAATATCTATACACATTGTACTAGTCCTTTACGTATGCCTTTCTTTGTTAAAGAAATTATACATATATGAGTTAGCAACTCCAACTCTGTATTTGTATACTTCAATATATCCCAGGAGAGGCCAGGCGCAGTATAATGCTGACAGGGATCTAAATTATAAATATTTTTACAGACTTTTCTAAAGTTTTTAAATATGTTACATATTAAAAGAACATTTACCTTCAAATATAATTTCATATAATCTTCTAAAGTTAAACACTTAAATGGTATTCCATATTTCTTTAGCATGTGCATAATCTTCATCACTACATTCTTTATTATTTAATTTACTAAAGAATTCATTTTTATTTAGATGTTATTTGCAATTAAGTTTTTCAAACGAATTTAAATGATCATATGGAAAAACTCCCTTTCTTTTCATAAGACGAAATTCGTTTTCAGTCTTAAAATATCGTTGTCCGTAAGGTTCTAATATAATATTTGCCATAAAAGGCATTTTATCTAGAAATTAATTTCTAAATATTGATTTTCACCCTTTTCAGAAAAATGCGATAAGGAAAGATATAGAGTAGCACTTACGTTTACGGAGAACAACTTTTATTTTGGAAGAATATTTTCCTAGTTCTTTTACGAAAAGATGTGAATCATATGATGAGTAGTTATGGAGATTAATTGAAGCAGCTTCTCTAAATTTACCACTTATAGGACAATTACCACTTATAGGACAATGATCTGTGAATCGTTCATTTTGTAAAATTTTACTGCTTCTATGATAATTTAAAGGCTTTTCATAATTTTCCTTTTCCTTGTCAGTCAAAGGGGCCTTAGAAATACAATTTTTTCTTAAATAATTGCTAAAAATATCCGCACAATCTTTAATTTAAAAATTTTCCAGCATCTGTTCCACAATAACTTTTAAACTTATTTAAAACATCTAGACATAACGATGATTTTATATAGTAACTAAATGCATATGGAATATGTTTTGAAATAAATTTGATATTTCCACTTACATTTGTATATATTGTCTAATATGAAGAAATTTCTATTACAACATTATTCTGTAGCCTTATTATTTCTCTATGCATGTTATTAATGTTGTAGAAGGATCCATTTACCAGCATTATAATCTATTTAAATCAATATATCTGACCCTTGTCCTTGGATGACACCACAAATTTTACGGCTACTATTATAGGATAATAGTTAATCGAGCCTCTGGTTGCCGGCAATTAGCTCCCAATATGAGATCTATACATAATGAAGTATGTCATTTAGGATCGGCGAATACGACAAATCGCTTATTTCACCATATTCAATCATCACATATTGTGGAGGAAAATGTTTTTATATAAAAATAAGTAAAAAAGGAGTTTATTTTATAACCGACAGTGTTTGCCGTTGTTTATGCTAACACTTTTGCCGATCTTACCTTGATCCTTGTAGTTGCCGATTTGAGTCTTAGTTTTAATCTGATTTATTCAAGGCCAAGAGCCTCTTTTTATACATAAATTTTGAATACATTCTAACTTATTCTAGTTTACACTTTTGCTTTACTTACTCCTATTCTAAACATGTACTTACTTCAACTTTACAGTCTCAGCTGGAAGATAATGTTACTTACTGGATAATGTTACTTCCGGCATTTAATGCAAACAGCTTATGAATTAAGGTTCAAGTTGTGTTTCATTTCTGTTTCTTAACTTTTGGCTGTCGTAGTTATTTTTGCATTACTTTGCTCTTGTTTCTTTATATTTTGTTGTTGTTTTGTTTCTTATTGGTTATTGTTCATCTTCATCTTAATTGTTTTTTGCATTCACTTCTTTGCACTTCATTGATTTGGAAGGAGAAGATTAGATGACATCTTCATTCATAAAACTGTATTTCTCTTGTAAGAAAATAACATTGTTTTCTAACTCCAACATTGTCTTAACACCAAATGTTGTTATCTTCCTTTAACAACTTCATATTCTTAACTTATCGTTCATAGGAATATCCTTTAAATATAAAACTGTACTTCTCTGGTAAGAAAATAACATTGTTTTCTAACTCCAACATTGTCTTAACACCAAATGTTGTTATCTTCCTTTCACATTTAGGATAAAACTGTACTTCTCTGCTAATAAAATATCCATGTTTTCTAACTCCAACATTGTCTTAACTCCAAACGTTGTTATCTTTCTTTAAACTTTTAGGGAATAGTACTTTAATTCAGAAACTTTAATATCAGGCTGATGTTATTTCTATTTCGATCCTTCAATTTATACTAAAAATTGTAGATGAAATGATGTTGAAATAATTCACTATAGGGCTCTACGTATATTTAATTAAAAATGCTGAAGTGTTTGTGAATAACCGATTAATAAAACGGATTTCTTATCATTTTCTAAACTAAAATATATAAATATTTTTGGAATGACGATTACTACATTGCTTAATATCTCCTTTCATTCCTTGTACGATAATATTGTACATTATTAATGTCAGTCTTTAACATTTCAATAGCAATATTGACAAGAATTCAAGTTGTAAATGTTTTTTACAAACTTTTTTAAAATGTTCAAAGATATCAGAAAATAATATGTACAGTATTATAGAAAGATTGGTAGGATCGCTATATAATGTAAGAGGAATTTTGTCTTCAATCGGCTCTGAATTTCATGTCTGTCCTCGTCATCAAGAGTTCTAAACAAAAATTTAATTCCACTACCTAATGCGTTGAAAAGTCCGCATTTGTGTCTAATGTTGAACAATTTCCTTTCAGTGTCAGCTATTTTAAGGTATCTCCTAATCATAGTTGTCTACAAAAATTCATTTTCATTAAATTCTGTTTCAATTAGCATATGAATGCTAATTGAATTTCTGTTTTATTACTTTTTATTATGAGTTCATTATACTTATCAGGTATGTCTATTGTTCCTTTCTGCAGCAGTATTACGTAACCCCTGTCCTGGATTTGTATCGTCTGAGTAGCTACTGTCGTTACTAGTAAAATATATATCAGGATCGTGATTCCAAATTCTTCTATTAGTAGCTGTTTTAAAGTGATCCAATCCGTTGGTTGTTCTCTTCTTAATACGTCTAAAGCGGGTCCCCTTAGAGTAGTTTTTATGCAATTGAAGTAGAATCTCCTTTCCTCAGGATTTGTGGCTTCTGATGGTATCATTGCGGAAACACTGTCTACAAATAGTGCCAAATAGGTCTTGTTCCCATCAAACGGTTGCAACAGTTTATAGAGCTTTTCAATTAAAAGAAGTTTATGTTATATTTTAATTCTTCGCAAGAGCTAAATTACAGCTCTCTTGGTGTTAAGCGAAGTGTGTCTTTATTGAAAAAGTTCTTAGATTATATAGCAATTAATTGCTTACACAGCATTATTCATAAAGTGGATAGTGTAACAATTGGACAGAACATTGAACGCAAGAAATACATACAAACAAAGCCACGATCAATAAAATATTAAAAGTATTGACTGATTTATCGACTTTGTAATATGATATTATTTTTAATTACTAATTTTTTCAATATTCTGTCGGCATAAGCGATGCCTGTTTTGGCAAGTTGACAAGCCCGTACGATTTCCGAAATGTCCTCCTTTATTGTCATCACCTGGTTGAGTGCTTTATGAACAAAACTTGGTCCGGAAAATTTATTACTTGCTGGTAATTGAAACGTTTAGACCAGTTGAAAGAATGTCTGACGGTTTTCTTTTAATGACCGAGTGTTTTAATGGCCGAGTGTTGTTATACCGATCTACTGCAAGATTTATTAAGTTTTTTGTAGCATGATTTCGTATTTCTCTTGATAAACACCTGTAAATTTCAATAAGATCATGGAATGGAATCTTTCCATTTGCTCAATTACTTCACTTTTTTGCACGAGCATAATATATACCTCTATATTTAGGGATCTTATAAAGTTTAGAATAATCGGACTCATAAATCCTCTTTCATTATCGGACACTATCATTCGAGGTACAATGAAATAATGACATTACAGCCCATTTTTTGGCTCTGCGGTCACCACAAAATCAAGAGTAAAATAGAATAATGTTAAATGCAATGCAAGCACTTCCTTGGATAAATCCACCGTACAAATTGTTTCCTGAGAAATGTCTTCTGACATTGTTGTTTGTTTATTTGAAACACTTTAACTTTTTTAGTTCCTAAAGACATTCAGAAGAGCTTCATCACGTAGAATGAGATCACTACTATCTTGATCGGCACTGTGCATTGTGGCATCAGACCGAAATGTTTCCTCCTTCAAGCCTTCCTCAGCTTTCACTATCCCAGATCCAATTTCTGAAGCTGTAAATGTACCTGAAGCCGTTAGAGTACCTTCTTCGCTATGCGCATCGATTTGATGTAAACCCGAAAGTCTGGAAAGAGCATCTGCTACTACATCCGACTTACCAGTTTTATATACAAGTTCATAATTATACTCTTCTATCCTTCCTTTTTTAGCCTTCCACTTTTTTAGTTTGGCATTAGGGTCTTGGTTTCCAAGAGCGTAGGTTAGCGTTTGATGGTCGGTGAACATTGTAAATTATCAAGAGTCAAAACGATGGCTAGGATTTCTTTCTCATTAGTTGAATAATTTTCTTCCGTGTTACTAAGAGAACGGGAGATATATGATATTGGTTTATCAACTTAGCCCTTCTGGTTTCCCTCTTGAAAGTATTGAAGCTTTGACGATAATCGTCCCAGCTTAACGGGTTCTGATCCCTCTTCGCTTTATTAAATAGTTTCCTACATTCTTTCCTTAGCTGCATTAGTTTAGGATTCCACCATGATTGCCAGAATTTCCTAGGTACCTGCCGCACCCTACATGAAGCATAGTAGGCTTCCCTTAAAGTCCTGGATAGATAATCTACTGAGTCGTCCAAGTCTTATGTACCATGTAGTCCATCCGTTTCCGGAGGTGGTATGGTATCAATCAGATTACTGAATTTGACCCAGTCGGTTTTCCTAGGATTTCTAAAGGGGTTTTCCCTAGCCATCGTAAGCTGTATCGTAAAGATTATTCTGTGATGATCGGAGAATGAGCATTCGAGTGATACTCTCCAATCAAGAATTCTGACTGAGTCAGTGTTCCCTACCAAAGTAATATCAATGACCTGTTCTCTGATCCTATTGAAAAACGTTGGTCTATTATCCCTATTGCAAACACTAAGGTTAGTAGTTAGAAGGTATTGAAGTAAGCACTTACCCCTGTCATTAATATCCGAGCTCCCCCACAGAGTATGATGGGCATTAGCATTAGCATCACATCCCATGACAAGATCATGGCCCCTTGTATTACACCATTCTATTAGTGTGCGTACGGCACGTGAGGTCGGATTGTCTTCGTCGTACGGTAGATACGCAGATGATATAATTAGAGTTGGTAGCCCTTGTCGCTCTAATGCAACTACCGTTAAATCACTAGAACTGTAATTAGATAGAAGAAAAACTTTAATGTCTTTCCTGACCAAAATACAGCTCCTTATTTTACCTTCAGGGATTGGAGAGAGGAGCACATAGTTTCGCGACCGGACGCCTCGAACTTTACTGACTGCAAGCCAGGGTTCTTGGATAAAGGCCACGTGGATAACTTCCTTCTCCATAAAGCGCAGCAAGTCGTCCGTTGCTGCTTCGGAGTGGTGTAGATTAATCTGTACCACCCTCAGGCAGCTTGGATTCATCACTGCGTTTCTCTGTGGGCGAGATCAACCGAAGTTGGTTGAGCACGTATTTTATGACGCCTTGAGAGGAACGAAGGAGTCGGAGGGATTCTGAACCAATTTGGATCCAGAGATCCTTACCTTCTCCCTTGTCCCAGTCGTCAGTACCAAGTTCCTTATTCTGACGCTTAATTGGTGTTAGTATGGATTTGTCCTCCAGAATAGGAGGAGGAACCCACACTCTTTCCTTTAAATCGGGAAAAAATCCCTCTGCCGCAGTTTGATGTGCTTTATAATTTACGTTAAGTATTACTCTTATATCCTCAAAACAACGTAGCAAAGTTTGCATATGGTGGTGAATTGTTTCTTCCTTAGTTGGTCTATCAATATTCAAACATTTGTAAGATCGGTCAAATTCATCTCTAATTATTCTAACCCTATTTACTATATCCGACCACTCCATCTATGCTCTATCCAAATCGTTAGCTCGGCTTGTATATTTCTTCTTTAATCTTTTATTATGTAAGGCGTAAAGACGCAACATTGTATTTGAACCTATTAAAACAGTTGTTATTATTAAACAACATTCAATTAATTCAAGATTTGTATTTCCCTGTACTACCTCTACTTCATTGACCACATTGGCCGAAGGATTTTCTATTTTGGATTGGTGTTTTCCCATTACAAAGGACCTTAAAAAATTTTAATTGTGCTTAAATATTCTCTATATTATTTTATTATTCATTATTCTTATTTATATGTATAAAGTAAAAAAAAATCTTTGTCAAATGGCGGTTAACGCCTACTGACCTAAATGTGCAACTGAATGCACAATTATTTTTTTTTTTTATTATTTTTTTGTTTTTAATAGAAGATCGATTCTACCGATCTTTTCCCACATGGCCGACGCCTGGTTCCAAGGAGGTGGTGGATCCTGGTTTATCAGCCGGATCAGGACTGCCCTTTCTCGTCTTAAAACCACCCCTTCGTTTTGGTTTTGTTGTTGGTGGTATCTTTGTTAGGTCTTCTACTAGTTTATTTTTCCTTTTAAAATACTCATCCAGTGTTATAGCTCTTGGGCCTGGTGTACCCATTCTATACCTTGGCCGTACAGACTTCTGACGGAGACTTAGCTGTCCGCCAGGAACCACAATTTTGCTTTTGGGTGTCCTTTTATTTTCTGGCACTCCAAAAGACTTTTTATAATAAAACAATTGCCTTTAGGTGCTTTAGAACAGCACTCCCAAGGTCTTTTTTTTTTTTGGGTGCTTATTACTTTTTTTTAGCACTCCAAAAAGGCTGGCAGGATCGCCATATAGTATTTTGCAAATTAAAAGATGTTTTAAGTTCTTTTATTTCTTCGCAAGAGCTAAGTTACAGCTCCCTTGTGTTAAGCGAAGTGTGTCTTTATTGAAAAAGTTCTTAGATTATATAGTAATTAATTGCTTACACAGCATTATTCATAAAGTGGATAGTGTAACAATTGGACAGAACATTGAACGCAAGAAATACATACAAACAAAGCCACGATCAGTAAAATATTTAAAGTATTGACTGTTTAATCGACTTTGTAATATGATATTATTTTTTATTGCTTTTTCAATATTCTGTCGGCATAAGCGATACATGTTTTATGCTACACCATGTCCTGTCCTTTGTTTGTCTGTTTTTGGTCTCCTTTAACAGAGTTTCCCTTTGCAGGGTCTCCTTTTACAGGGTCATGGGCCTCCGGATTTTGTCCGTTTTCCTCCGCGTTTTGCGGCTCAGAAGACAACTTGCGCACATCCTCCTCATCAGTCTCATAAAGATTTAAATCTTTCAGACCTGAGAGGTTGTCGTCACTGTCGTCCGAGGTTACTTTGTCCTGTCTAGTAAGAAACTTGTCCGTTTTGTCTACCCGACTACATGGGGTACTTGTCCGTTTCGTCGCAGTCACAGTAGCTCCAGTGGCACTCAGACCTGTGGCTTCCACCTGAGTACTCACGTTACCCTTGGAGATTTTAGCACCATTGACCAAGGACATAGGGCCGTCTTTATATTCTGACATTTCATGGGGGGTTTGGTAGTTTATACCTCTACCACAGGTGTGAAAAAAGACACTGCCGCCCCTCTGGAGTCAGACGCAGACCAGGATGCCGCTCAATATGAGTCAGACGCACCCTGGATTTTGTTACGACCAAAAACATTCAGACTGACAGAACCAGATTGTACCTTCCAGCCGCCCTTAACATAGGGAACAAACGCTAGAAAGATACGGTTATGTTGCCTAGGTAACAAAAACCACAGTCCCGGACCGACATCAAAAAAGAAGGGGGGAGATTTGGTAGCCGCCCTAACTAAGGGAACAGACGCTACCAATTTGAGGTCGTGATCGCTAGGCGACCGAAGATGGTCATTACCCCACAGCCGCTCTTAACATAGAGGACAGACGCTGTGAGGTATGGGGAGGGTAGTTCTTAGTTCACATCCTTAGGATCAATTTTCTCGGAAAAAGCATTCTTTACAATAATTGTTTTTTCGTCAAGATCAAATACAGAAGTAATATTATTAAATTCAAACTTACAAGTACTGTAATAACTACAATGATTACTTTTTTTTAAAAATTTTCTTTATATAATTCTTTTCGATTTTTGTAAAACAAAAAAAAAAAAAAAAAACATTTTAAACTATTTTTTTCCGACTGCGCCACTTATGTATCTTGTTTTTTTTGGTGTTCTTCAGAACAACCTTTCTTTATTCAAATGAATCTTAAGACTAAAAACTTAATGTTTAATTTTTATTTAAATTAAGCTAAGCAACGAAGACATTTTATGCTTACGTTGCATGTAAACACACTTTTGACATATGATACAACTCTGTTACAGAGTTGAAATTATACAGAACAAATCATTCATAATAGACCACTATTTGAATTTAACGGACAAACACATTAAATTAAATAAAAGTTTATAATTTTAATTATTTTGGTGGAACCAAAACGATAGTACCAACTTTGGTCCTCACAAAGTGATACATGGTTTATCACTAGGTCTAGAGGGAATATTCATAATTAACTTAATTTGTGTTAACTGACATGTTCGCCTTAATTTGTGCGTTTTCACCTCTGGTGAGGTTTGTCAGTGGCTAAGCGACTTTTGCATAATCTTTTATAAATTTCCTGTAATAGGCTGTCATACGGAGAAAACTATTCAAGTCTTTAAGTGTTGCAGGTGGAGTTAAAACTTCTGTATCAGTGATTATATATCCGAGAAACGATACTTCCGTTTTTTAACTTATCAAGTAAAGCAAAATCTAAAGGATTTCACTTTGTGGACTTTTCCAACTTTTACTATATTACCAGTCAAAAAGAATTAGCTCCAACCCCACTAAGATAGTTTTATGGAGTGCTCTTTAGCCCTGTGTAATCTCCTAAATTAAGGAAAGGGTATTTTGAAGGAAAGTCGCACATTTTTTCAGAGGTCTCGGTATTTATCGGACAGAATTTTTTCTTTTCGTTTGCGTTTTTTAATTTCCTCTTTATTTAGGACGCTTTTGTTAGAACATCTTGGTTATATGTGACCTTAAATTTTTATTTATAATAGTATATTTTGAACCCACATTGTGTTCACTACCTTTTATCCCACATTTTAGGGAGGCTTTTTTGGAACATTTAAACAATGCATGTACTTCAAAATATCCCTACTATAATTATTTTTCAGGGTTTTCTTCTCGAAGGATTTACCACTTTTTGTCTTGCCTTCAAAGACTTGTTTCCCTTTTTTTCTCGAAGGATTTACCAAAGCTTTGGCTTGCCTCAGAGACCTTTTCTCTAAGGATTTACCACGTTTTGGCTTGCTTTCAAAGACCTTTGACATGAACCTTGAGGATTTACCAGTTTATTATCACCCTTTGTGAAATATTGGCGTACCTCCAAAGTCTTCGTCTTACTCCTAGAATATTTATTATTCCTTAATCACCCATTGTGGTATCTTGGATTACCTCTAAGGAGTACTTAATTTTGTTAAAGAACTTAAATTTGACGACCTACTTATGGACGATTTTTTCACGCTTAGTTTCCCATCCTTTGATGGTAACTTTAAAAATTTCCTCTCCTATCAATTTTGCTTTTCAAAATAAATGAGTATATAAAAAAACGGATATTGATGAACCAAATACATAAAACATGAGGAGTTCACAACATCCCCAATAATTAAGGTTCCACTTATTGAACCTCACTGTCTCTGAAGGAAGTGAATTCCCTATCCTTTCTTACCCAATATCCGGTTCAGTCCACGCTGCGTCTCCGTACTCCGATTCTCTTCTGAATGTTTTGACATCTTCCAAGGCATTGTGTCATATCCACCAGTGAGTATTACAAGTTCCTTACCACTGGTGGGGGGAAACTTGAAATTTCACTGGTGTTTTTAGGGGTCACCAAATGTTTAACTAATCACATAGAAAAACTCCCTTTCTTTTCATAGGACGAAATTCGTTTTCAGTTTTAAAATATTTTCTTATGATAATGAAATCGTTGTCCGTAAGGTTCTAATATAATATCTGCCGTAAAACGAATTAATTTCTAAATATTAATTTTTACCCTTTTCAGAAAAATGTGATAAGGAAAGATATAGAGTAGCACTTACGTTTACGTAGAACAACTTTTATTTTGAAAGAATATTTTCCTAGTTCTTTTACGAAAAGATGTGAATCATATGATGAGTAGTTATGGACATTAATTGAAGTAGCTCCTCTAAATTTACCACTTATAGGACAATGATCTGTGAATCGTTCATTTTGTAAAATTTTACTGCTTCTATGATAATTTAAAGGCTTTTCATAATTTTCCTTTTCCTTGTCAGTCAAAGGGGCCTTAGAAATACAATTTTTTCTTAAATAATTGCTAAAAATATCCGTTATAAGCTTTAATTATAAATTCTCCAACATCTGTTCCACAATAATTTTTAAACTTATTTAAAACATCTAGACATAACGATGATTTTATATAGTAACTAAATGCATATGGAATATGTTTTTGAATAAATTTGGTTTTTCCACTTACATTTGTTTGTCTTTATTGTCTAATATGAAGAAATTTCTATTACAACATGATTCTGTAGCCTTATTATTTCTCTATGCATGTTATTAATGTTGTAGAAGGATCCATTTACCAGCATTATACTCTATGTAAATCAATATGTCTGACCCTTGTCCTTGGATGACACCACAAATTTTCCGGCTACTATTCCAGGATAATAGTTAATCGAGCCTCTGGTTGCCGGCAATTAGCTCCCAATATGAGATCTATACATAATGAAGTATGTCATTTAGGATCGGCGAATACGACAAATCGCTTATATCACCATATTCAATCATCCCATATTGTGGTGAAAAATGTTTTTATATAAAAATAAGTAAAAAAGGAGTTTATTTTATAACCGACAGTGTTTGCAGTTGTTTATGCTAACACTTTTGCCGATCTTACCTTGATCCTTGTAGTTGCCGATTTGAGTCTTAGTTTTAATCTGATTTATTCAAGGCCAAGAGCCTCTTTTTATACATAAATTTTGAATACATTCTAACTTATTCTAGTTTACACTTTTGCTTTACTTACTCCTATTCTAAACATGTACTTACTTCAACTTTACAGTCTCAGCTGGAAGATAATGTTACTTACTGGATAATGTTACTTCCGAAATTTTTTGCAAACACCTTATGAATTAAGGTTCAAGCTGCGTTTCATTTCTGTTTCTTAACTTTTGACTGTCGTAGTTATTTTGCTTTACTTTACTCTTGTTTCTTTATATTTTGTTGATGTTTTGTTTCTTATTGGTTATTCTTCATCTTAATTTTTTTTTGCATTCACTTCTTTGCACTTCATTGTTTTGGAATGAATAGATTGGGTGACATCATCATTCATAAAACTGTGTTTCTCTGGTAAGAAAATAACATTGTTTTCCAACTCCAACATTGTCTTTACTCCAAATATTGTTATCTTCCTTAAACAGTTTCATATTCTTGACTTATCGTTCATAGGAATATCCTTTAAGGATAAAACTGTACTTCTCTGGCAAGAAAATAACATTGTTTTCTAACTCCAACATTGTCTTAACATCAAATATTGTTATCTTCCTTTCACATTTAGGATAAAACTGTACTTCTCTGCTAATAAAATATCCATGTTTTCTAACTCCAACATTGTCTTAACTCCAAACGTTGTTATCTTTCTTTAAACTTTTAGGGAATAGTACTTTAATTCAGAAACTTTAATATCAGGCTGATGTTATTTCTATTTCGATCCTTCAATTTATACTAAAAATTGTAGATGAAATGATGTTGAAATAATTCACTATAGGGCTCTATGTATATTTAATTAAAAATGCTGAAGTGTTTGTGAATAACCGATTAATAAAACGGATTTCTTATCATTTTCTAAACTAAAATATATAAATATTTTTGGAATGACGATTACTACATTGCTTAATATCTTCTTTCATTCCTTGTACGATAATATTGTACATTATTAATGTCAGTCTTTAACATTTCAATAGCAATATTGACAATAATTCAAGTTGTAAATGTCTTTTACAAACTTTTCTAAAATGTTCAAAGATATCAGAAAATAATATGTACAGTATTATAGAAAGATTGGTAGGATCGCTATATAATGTAAGAGGAATTTTGTCTTCAATCGGCTCTGAATTTCATGTCTGTCCTCGTCATCAAGAGTTCTAAACAAAAATTTAATTCCACTACCTAATGCGTTGAAAAGTCCGCATTTGTGTCTAATGTTGAACAATTTCCTTTCAGTGTCAGCTATTTTAAGGTATCTCCTAATCATAGTTGTCTACAAAAATTCATTTTCATTAAATTCTGTTTCAATTAGCATATGAATGCTAATTGAATTTCTGTTTTATTACTTTTTATTATGAGTTCATTATACTTATCAGGTATGTCTATTGTTCCTTTCTGCAGCAGTATTACGTAACCCCTGTCCTGGATTTGTATCGTCTGAGTAGCTACTGTCGTTACTAGTAAAATATATATCAGGATCGTGATTCCAAATTCTTCTATTAGTAGCTGTTTTAAAGTGATCCAATCCGTTGGTTGTTCTCTTCTTAATACGTCTAAAGCGGGTCCCCTTAGAGTAGTTTTTATGCAATTGAAGTAGAATCTCCTTTCCTCAGGATTTGTGGCTTCTGATGGTATCATTGCGGAAACACTGTCTACAAATAGTGCCAAATAGGTCTTGTTCCCATCAAACGGTTGCAACAGTTTATAGAGCTTTTCAATTAAAAGAAGTTTATGTTATATTTTAATTCTTCGCAAGAGCTAAATTACAGCTCTCTTGGTGTTAAGCGAAGTGTGTCTTTATTGAAAAAGTTCTTAGATTATATAGCAATTAATTGCTTACACAGCATTATTCATAAAGTGGATAGTGTAACAATTGGACAGAACATTGAACGCAAGAAATACATACAAACAAAGCCACGATCAATAAAATATTAAAAGTATTGACTGATTTATCGACTTTGTAATATGATATTATTTTTAATTACTAATTTTTTCAATATTCTGTCGGCATAAGCGATGCCTGTTTTGGCAAGTTGACAAGCCCGTACGATTTCCGAAATGTCCTCCTTTATTGTCATCACCTGGTTGAGTGCTTTATGAACAAAACTTGGTCCGGAAAATTTATTACTTGCTGGTAATTGAAACGTTTAGACCAGTTGAAAGAATGTCTGACGGTTTTCTTTTAATGACCGAGTGTTTTAATGGCCGAGTGTTGTTATACCGATCTACTGCAAGATTTATTAAGTTTTTTGTAGCATGATTTCGTATTTCTCTTGATAAACACCTGTAAATTTCAATAAGATCATGGAATGGAATCTTTCCATTTGCTCAATTACTTCACTTTTTTGCACGAGCATAATATATACCTCTATATTTAGGGATCTTATAAAGTTTAGAATAATCGGACTCATAAATCCTCTTTCATTATCGGACACTATCATTCGAGGTACAATGAAATAATGACATTACAGCCCATTTTTTGGCTCTGCGGTCACCACAAAATCAAGAGTAAAATAGAATAATGTTAAATGCAATGCAAGCACTTCCTTGGATAAATCCACCGTACAAATTGTTTCCTGAGAAATGTCTTCTGACATTGTTGTTTGTTTATTTGAAACACTTTAACTTTTTTAGTTCCTAAAGACATTCAGAAGAGCTTCATCACGTAGAATGAGATCACTACTATCTTGATCGGCACTGTGCATTGTGGCATCAGACCGAAATGTTTCCTCCTTCAAGCCTTCCTCAGCTTTCACTATCCCAGATCCAATTTCTGAAGCTGTAAATGTACCTGAAGCCGTTAGAGTACCTTCTTCGCTATGCGCATCGATTTGATGTAAACCCGAAAGTCTGGAAAGAGCATCTGCTACTACATCCGACTTACCAGTTTTATATACAAGTTCATAATTATACTCTTCTATCCTTCCTTTTTTAGCCTTCCACTTTTTTAGTTTGGCATTAGGGTCTTGGTTTCCAAGAGCGTAGGTTAGCGTTTGATGGTCGGTGAACATTGTAAATTATCAAGAGTCAAAACGATGGCTAGGATTTCTTTCTCATTAGTTGAATAATTTTCTTCCGTGTTACTAAGAGAACGGGAGATATATGATATTGGTTTATCAACTTAGCCCTTCTGGTTTCCCTCTTGAAAGTATTGAAGCTTTGACGATAATCGTCCCAGCTTAACGGGTTCTGATCCCTCTTCGCTTTATTAAATAGTTTCCTACATTCTTTCCTTAGCTGCATTAGTTTAGGATTCCACCATGATTGCCAGAATTTCCTAGGTACCTGCCGCACCCTACATGAAGCATAGTAGGCTTCCCTTAAAGTCCTGGATAGATAATCTACTGAGTCGTCCAAGTCTTATGTACCATGTAGTCCATCCGTTTCCGGAGGTGGTATGGTATCAATCAGATTACTGAATTTGACCCAGTCGGTTTTCCTAGGATTTCTAAAGGGGTTTTCCCTAGCCATCGTAAGCTGTATCGTAAAGATTATTCTGTGATGATCGGAGAATGAGCATTCGAGTGATACTCTCCAATCAAGAATTCTGACTGAGTCAGTGTTCCCTACCAAAGTAATATCAATGACCTGTTCTCTGATCCTATTGAAAAACGTTGGTCTATTATCCCTATTGCAAACACTAAGGTTAGTAGTTAGAAGGTATTGAAGTAAGCACTTACCCCTGTCATTAATATCCGAGCTCCCCCACAGAGTATGATGGGCATTAGCATTAGCATCACATCCCATGACAAGATCATGGCCCCTTGTATTACACCATTCTATTAGTGTGCGTACGGCACGTGAGGTCGGATTGTCTTCGTCGTACGGTAGATACGCAGATGATATAATTAGAGTTGGTAGCCCTTGTCGCTCTAATGCAACTACCGTTAAATCACTAGAACTGTAATTAGATAGAAGAAAAACTTTAATGTCTTTCCTGACCAAAATACAGCTCCTTATTTTACCTTCAGGGATTGGAGAGAGGAGCACATAGTTTCGCGACCGGACGCCTCGAACTTTACTGACTGCAAGCCAGGGTTCTTGGATAAAGGCCACGTGGATAACTTCCTTCTCCATAAAGCGCAGCAAGTCGTCCGTTGCTGCTTCGGAGTGGTGTAGATTAATCTGTACCACCCTCAGGCAGCTTGGATTCATCACTGCGTTTCTCTGTGGGCGAGATCAACCGAAGTTGGTTGAGCACGTATTTTATGACGCCTTGAGAGGAACGAAGGAGTCGGAGGGATTCTGAACCAATTTGGATCCAGAGATCCTTACCTTCTCCCTTGTCCCAGTCGTCAGTACCAAGTTCCTTATTCTGACGCTTAATTGGTGTTAGTATGGATTTGTCCTCCAGAATAGGAGGAGGAACCCACACTCTTTCCTTTAAATCGGGAAAAAATCCCTCTGCCGCAGTTTGATGTGCTTTATAATTTACGTTAAGTATTACTCTTATATCCTCAAAACAACGTAGCAAAGTTTGCATATGGTGGTGAATTGTTTCTTCCTTAGTTGGTCTATCAATATTCAAACATTTGTAAGATCGGTCAAATTCATCTCTAATTATTCTAACCCTATTTACTATATCCGACCACTCCATCTATGCTCTATCCAAATCGTTAGCTCGGCTTGTATATTTCTTCTTTAATCTTTTATTATGTAAGGCGTAAAGACGCAACATTGTATTTGAACCTATTAAAACAGTTGTTATTATTAAACAACATTCAATTAATTCAAGATTTGTATTTCCCTGTACTACCTCTACTTCATTGACCACATTGGCCGAAGGATTTTCTATTTTGGATTGGTGTTTTCCCATTACAAAGGACCTTAAAAAATTTTAATTGTGCTTAAATATTCTCTATATTATTTTATTATTCATTATTCTTATTTATATGTATAAAGTAAAAAAAAATCTTTGTCAAATGGCGGTTAACGCCTACTGACCTAAATGTGCAACTGAATGCACAATTATTTTTTTTTTTTATTATTTTTTTGTTTTTAATAGAAGATCGATTCTACCGATCTTTTCCCACATGGCCGACGCCTGGTTCCAAGGAGGTGGTGGATCCTGGTTTATCAGCCGGATCAGGACTGCCCTTTCTCGTCTTAAAACCACCCCTTCGTTTTGGTTTTGTTGTTGGTGGTATCTTTGTTAGGTCTTCTACTAGTTTATTTTTCCTTTTAAAATACTCATCCAGTGTTATAGCTCTTGGGCCTGGTGTACCCATTCTATACCTTGGCCGTACAGACTTCTGACGGAGACTTAGCTGTCCGCCAGGAACCACAATTTTGCTTTTGGGTGTCCTTTTATTTTCTGGCACTCCAAAAGACTTTTTATAATAAAACAATTGCCTTTAGGTGCTTTAGAACAGCACTCCCAAGGTCTTTTTTTTTTTTGGGTGCTTATTACTTTTTTTTAGCACTCCAAAAAGGCTGGCAGGATCGCCATATAGTATTTTGCAAATTAAAAGATGTTTTAAGTTCTTTTATTTCTTCGCAAGAGCTAAGTTACAGCTCCCTTGTGTTAAGCGAAGTGTGTCTTTATTGAAAAAGTTCTTAGATTATATAGTAATTAATTGCTTACACAGCATTATTCATAAAGTGGATAGTGTAACAATTGGACAGAACATTGAACGCAAGAAATACATACAAACAAAGCCACGATCAGTAAAATATTTAAAGTATTGACTGTTTAATCGACTTTGTAATATGATATTATTTTTTATTGCTTTTTCAATATTCTGTCGGCATAAGCGATACATGTTTTATGCTACACCATGTCCTGTCCTTTGTTTGTCTGTTTTTGGTCTCCTTTAACAGAGTTTCCCTTTGCAGGGTCTCCTTTTACAGGGTCATGGGCCTCCGGATTTTGTCCGTTTTCCTCCGCGTTTTGCGGCTCAGAAGACAACTTGCGCACATCCTCCTCATCAGTCTCATAAAGATTTAAATCTTTCAGACCTGAGAGGTTGTCGTCACTGTCGTCCGAGGTTACTTTGTCCTGTCTAGTAAGAAACTTGTCCGTTTTGTCTACCCGACTACATGGGGTACTTGTCCGTTTCGTCGCAGTCACAGTAGCTCCAGTGGCACTCAGACCTGTGGCTTCCACCTGAGTACTCACGTTACCCTTGGAGATTTTAGCACCATTGACCAAGGACATAGGGCCGTCTTTATATTCTGACATTTCATGGGGGGTTTGGTAGTTTATACCTCTACCACAGGTGTGAAAAAAGACACTGCCGCTCCTCTGGAGTCAGACGCAGACCAGGATGCCGCTCAATATGAGTCAGACGCACCCTGGATTTTGTTACGACCAAAAACATTCAGACTGACAGAACCAGATTGTACCTTCCAGCCGCCCTTAACATAGGGAACAAACGCTAGAAAGATACGGTTATGTTGCCTAGGTAACAAAAACCACAGTCCCGGACCGACATCAAAAAAGAAGGGGGGAGATTTGGTAGCCGCCCTAACTAAGGGAACAGACGCTACCAATTTGAGGTCGTGATCGCTAGGCGACCGAAGATGGTCATTACCCCACAGCCGCTCTTAACATAGAGGACAGACGCTGTGAGGTATGGGGAGGGTAGTTCTTAGTTCACATCCTTAGGATCAATTTTCTCGGAAAAAGCATTCTTTACAATAATTGTTTTTTCGTCAAGATCAAATACAGAAGTAATATTATTAAATTCAAACTTACAAGTACTGTAATAACTACAATGATTACTTTTTTTTAAAAATTTTCTTTATATAATTCTTTTCGATTTTTGTAAAACAAAAAAAAAAAAAAAAACATTTTAAACTATTTTTTTCCGACTGCGCCACTTATGTATCTTGTTTTTTTTGGTGTTCTTCAGAACAACCTTTCTTTATTCAAATGAATCTTAAGACTAAAAACTTAATGTTTAATTTTTATTTAAATTAAGCTAAGCAACGAAGACATTTTATGCTTACGTTGCATGTAAACACACTTTTGACATATGATACAACTCTGTTACAGAGTTGAAATTATACAGAACAAATCATTCATAATAGACCACTATTTGAATTTAACGGACAAACACATTAAATTAAATAAAAGTTTATAATTTTAATTATTTTGGTGGAACCAAAACGATAGTACCAACTTTGGTCCTCACAAAGTGATACATGGTTTATCACTAGGTCTAGAGGGAATATTCATAATTAACTTAATTTGTGTTAACTGACATGTTCGCCTTAATTTGTGCGTTTTCACCTCTGGTGAGGTTTGTCAGTGGCTAAGCGACTTTTGCATAATCTTTTATAAATTTCCTGTAATAGGCTGTCATACGGAGAAAACTATTCAAGTCTTTAAGTGTTGCAGGTGAAGTTAAAACTTCTGTATCAGTGATTATATATCCGAGAAACGATACTTCCGTTTTTTAACTTATCAAGTAAAGCAAAATCTAAAGGATTTCACTTTGTGGACTTTTCCAACTTTTACTATATTACCAGTCAAAAAGAATTAGCTCCAACCCCACTAAGGTAGTTTTATGGAGTGCTCTTGTGTAATCTCCTAAATTAAGGAAAGGGTATTTTGAAGGAAAGTCGCACATTTTTTCAGAGGTCTCGGTATTTATCGGACAGAATTTTTTCTTTTCGTTTGCGTTTTTTAATTTCCTCTTTATTTAGGACACCCATTATGCTCCCAATCTTTATCCTACATCTTATGGATGCTTTTGTTAGAACATCTTGGTTATATGTGACCTTAAATGTTTATTTATAATAGTATATTTTGAACCCACATTGTGTTCACTACCTTTTATCCCACATTTTAGGGAGGCTTTTTTGGAACATTTAAACAATGCATGTACTTCAAAATATCCCTACTATAATTATTTTTCAGGGTTTTCTTCTCGAAGGATTTATCACGCTTTGGCTTGCCTCAGAGACCTTTTCTCTAAGGATTTACCACGTTTTGGCTTGCTTTCAAAGACCTTTGACATGAACCTTGAGGATTTACCAGTTTATTATCACCCTTTGTGAAATATTGGCGTGCCTCCAAAGTCTTCGTCTTACTCCTAGAAGATTTATTATTCCTTAATCACCCATTGTGGTATCTTGGATTACCTCTAAGGACTACTTAATTTTGTTAAAGAACTTAAATTTGACGACCTACTTATGGACGATCTTTTCACGCTTAGTTTCCCATCCTTTGATGGTAACTTTAAAAATTTCATATTGTCCTCTCCTATCAATGTTGCTTTTCAAAATAAATGAGTATATAAAAAAACGGATATTGATGAACCAAATACATAAAAAACATGAGGAGTTTACAACATCCCCAATAATTAAGGTTCCACTTATTGAACCTCACTGTCTCTGAAGGAAGTGAATTCCCTATCCTTTCTTACCCAATATCCGCTTCAGTCCACGCTGCGTCTCCGTACTCCGATTCTCTTCTGAATGTTTTGACATCTTCCAAGGCATTGTGTCATATCCACCAGTGAGTATTACAAGTTCCTTACCACTGGTGGGGGGAAACTTGAAATTTCACTGGTGTTTTTAGGGGTCACCAAATGTTTAACTAATCACATTGAAAAACTCCCTTTCTTTTCATAGGACGAAATTCGTTTTCAGTTTTAAAATATTTTCTTATGATAATGAAATCGTTGTCCGTAAGGTTCTAATATAATATCTGCCATAAAACGCATTTTATCTAGAAATTTATTTCTAAATATTGATTTTCACCCTTTTCAGAAAAATGCGATAAGGAAAGATATAGAGTAGCACTTACGTTTACGGAGAACAACTTTTATTTTGAAAGAATATTTTCCTAGTTCTTTTACGAAAAGATGTGAATCATATGATGAGTAGTTATGGACATTAATTGAAGCAGCTCCTCTTAATTTACCACTTATAGGACAATGATCTGTGAATCGTTCATTTTGTAAAATTTTACTGCTTCTATGATAATTTAAAGGCTTTTCATAATTTTCCTTTTCCTCGTCAGTCAAAGGGGCCATAGAAATACAATTTTTTTTTAAATAATTGCTAAAAATATCCTTTACAATCTTTAATTATAAATTCTCCAACATCTGTTTCACAATAACTTTTAAACTTATTTAAAACATCTAGACATAACGATGATTTTATATAGTAACTAAATGCATATGGAATATGTTTTGAAATATAATTGGTATTTCCACTTACATTTGTATATATTGTCTAATATGAAGAAATTTCTATTACAACATTATTCTGTAGCCTTATTATTTCTCTATGCATGTTATTAATGTTGTAGAAGGATCCATTTACCAGCATTATAATCTATTTAAATCAATATATCTGACCCTTGTCCTTGGATGACACCACAAATTTTACGGCTACTATTATAGGATAATAGTTAATCGAGCCTCTGGTTGCCGGCAATTAGCTCCCAATATGAGATCTATACATAATGAAGTATGTCATTTAGGATCGGCGAATACGACAAATCGCTTATTTCACCATATTCAATCATCACAAATTGTGGAGGAAAATGTTTTTATATAAAAATAAGTAAAAAAGGACTTTTGCCGATCTTACCTTGATCCTTGTAGTTGCCGATTTGAGCGTTAGTTTTAATCTGATTTATTCAAGGCCAAGAGCCTCTTTTTATACATACATTTTGAATACATTCTAACTTATTCTAGTTTACACTTTTGCTTTACTTACTCCTATTCTAAACATGTACTTACTCCAACTTTACAGTCTCAGCGGGAAGAGCTGACCAATCATATCATTCTTCAATTGGGGTTGAGTAACTTTTTGTATTTTGGATAATGTTACTTCCGGCATTTTTTATCCTTAATACTTGTCAATAATATTATTCATTGGAATTGCTGGATTTTTTTGCATAAGTTCAATTTATGAAAACTATTATACAAATTTATAAAAAGACTACTAACATTATTATACATTCTTAAATCATTAATCATTTTTAGAAAAAAGGCTTTATGAACCTGATCAACATTATAGCTGTATTTATTCAAATATTCCAAAATATTTTGCTTCGAATTCTTTATATTCAGCTTCACGGTCAGGCATTTGTTCATCTTCAGCAGACATTTGTATGTCCAATGATTGAAATTGGTCATAAATGTTCTCTAGTTTTTATAGACCTTGGAGGGTCCCGTGGAATTCGCAGGATTTACTTTAGTTATTTCTTTTTATTTTTTTATTTTTAGGTACGTTTCACTAGATCCCGTTCACTGACATTGGGATCCTACCGACTATTGTATATAATTGCTTACATTGCATTTTTTCCTAAAGTGGATAGTGTTACAGTTGGACAGAACATTGAAAGCAAGAATTACATATATGGTCTCCTTTTTTCTGAAACAATTGACAGAATTTTCATTTCACTTCCATAGGCTTTAAGTGAGGTTGTGGATACAGAATTCTCAATATTGTGAACGAATTGTCTGTAAAGAGCATCGGCGATTACATTGTCTTTGCCGGGTTTATAGAAAAATGTTGGAGAGTACTGTTCAATGAAAGCCCTCCAACGTTTCATATTTTGAACCTTATTGGAACTTGGACTTTTTTCTGGCTATTGACGGAGTGCAAGGAGATCTGTCTCCTGTAATTTGTATATCTTAATTCTGGACATTGTGAGTATGCTTCAGGGAGTGTCATGTGCTTCAGGAGCATTATCATTTTTGACAGCTCGCCGGTAAGAACCCTTATGAAGACTTCTAGAGTCCTGTTCCTGTAGGTCTCTATTAAGACGTTAGTTGTCTCCTCAGAGTAGGTTTCTGTCTTTAGTTTATTTATAATCAGTGAGAACTAATGATTGACCGTTGCGTAGAACTCATCTACGCTTATACCCTTCTGGTTTAGTTGGGTTAATTGATGTGCTAAGGTAATTGATTGGGTTGTTTTCTTCTGCCTTCTGGTATATTCCTCTATGGTTATCGCCTTTGGGCCCGGCATGCCCATTCTGAACTTTGGTAGAGACTGTCTTATTCTAACCAGACGTTTTGGCTGTCTCGTCAGGATTTTTTCCAATATATTTGATGGGTGCTCCTTTTTAGTACCCCTCTTTTTATTTTATTTTTGTACTGGCGGTATCCATAAATAAATTTGCTTTTGGGTACTTTTGAGGCAGCACTCCAAAAGCCTGGCAGGATCGCCATATAGAATACAATGCGAAAGACTTTAATATGCATTCACACACTGTTGAGTATTTACAACTGTTTTCGTTCTCGTTGGCTCAAAACAACTCAAATATCTTCACTCATTCTTATTCTGATGAAATATGTATCAGTGGAGTTTTTTTTCTCTCTCTCATTTATCCTATTACAATTTCACTAAGTGTTTAAAATGTAATTACAAAACAACACTCACATTATCACAAATTCTCTCTTTTGTGTCTCAGCAAAAGTTTCACTCATTTATCTTGAGGAATATGTGTGGAGCTTATGTCACTTCTTATATCTCCCTGCTCGTTATCGTCCATTCGGGACTAGTCCCCATTTGTAGGTTTATTTACCCATTAATCCATTTATTTTAAAAGAAAACTTAAATTGATCTGTTATGTTGATGGACCTTCTTTGTTGTGTACAAGCAATTTCATCACTTCATGACACTTACATGAGTTGCTTTGGTTCTAGGAGTTCCGTATCTTCGTTGTTATACAAAGATATTCATGGACGACTATTCAACCTAAATAGTATCTAAAGAACTGCATATTATCCTTATCATCTGATGGTCCCTCTTCATCGTGTATTTTGACATATTGTTGATAACTCCAGAAGTTCCGTTGTTACTCAAAGATGATGATGTTTGACTATCCAACCTAAGTTGTATCTAAAAAACGATCACCCTGGTTATCCCTATCGTCGATTATGTTGATGTTATTTCTACTCATTGATGTTGATGGTCCCTCTTCGCTAATATTAGGGCAAAATTCACAAGTAAACGTATTTGAATTCATTTTTATATTAAAAATTAATTATTTGCTAAATATTCTAAGCTGGAGGCCATAAAATGAAAAGAGTCTAAAAACCGTATTTTAAATCTCTCATTTTCATTGACTGTTATAAACTTTAATAATGATATACATACATATATAATTGCTTATTGAGGGGGATAATCTTTATAATACCCTCAAATTTTGAAAGTATTGGAATGAATTTCAACTACTTTATAATTAATATTACATGAGCTATGGGCTGTTCCTCTAAATGTACCAGTTAAATGACAATGGTCTCGTACTTCAGTTCCTAAATTTTTCACATATATGACAAGTTGTCGAGAGATTATATAAAACTGCCTTATCATAGGTGAGTGCTGTCATTGATACGATCTTATTTAAATAGTTGTTGTAAATTTCTTTTGCTTAATTAAATTTTCTATGAATAGAGTAGGAGCATCATTACCAAAATATATATTAAAATTATCTAAGTTATCGTTAAAATTTCACTTGATATAATAGCTAAATGCACAAGCAATATGCTTTTGAATACCTAATTGCTTTTGGTAGTTTTTAAAATACAGTATGCATTCATCATTCTTCGATATTTTTAGAACAACTTTTTGGCAATTAACAGCATGGTCTTGCATTATCTTCTCATTTAAGGAGTACTGAAAACATGCATTTCATATACATATGTAATTTTTGAAATATTTTAATAATAACTGTTTGCGGCCAAATCGGTAATCAGGGCCAAATGTGTTTTAAATCCGAGAGCGTGTAGAAAAAACGACTTATTCCTTCTTGTATAATGTATTGGCTGAACCAATACATTCTTATTTTCTATGAAGATGTCGATTGTGCATTTTTAAACAAAAGCATCTTTGGTGAGTATATTGTGACAAATCTTATTTTCTATAAAGATGCCGATTGTGCATTTTTAAATAAAGGCATCTTTGGTGAGTATATTGTGACAAATCGTACGATCAATCCAAATCAACAGTATGCAAACGTTTTGTTTACATTAACCATCTTGGTGGTCTTTGATAATACTAGTTAAAGGATTTTAAACGGAATGAATTAAAAAAAATTTATTTTGAGAGCGAACCACGGCTCCTTATTTTAAATAAATAAAAATTCAGACACTCACAATTTGATTTACACAATTTTTTATTTTATTCAATTCAAACATTCACAGGATTTTTGATATTAAAAACTTATTACTTTTATTAACTTTAAAATTGACAAAATATTAATTATTAATTCAAGAGTTAAAATTCAGCTCGACGTTCGATTAGATTCGCACCGCAACCAAGACTGCTCATTTCAGGCCAGCTTTGTTGGCTCATTCTCATGAATCGATCACGTTGCACCTACATGTGCAAGTATGCAGACGCTGACTGTGCAAAATTAGTTTCTTACAGAATTATTGCAAGAAGACAATTTTGTAATCGGATCGGATGCGCGTGTAAAAGTAAAAATATAGAAAGAGCTGACAATTAATTATTTTTTAGGCGGCAGCGTTGCCAGCGGTGTTAACTCCTCCCTCCTTAAATGTCTGCGTCCCGCAGATCTCGGAATCTACTGTTGATAGTTGGACTCGTACTTTTGGGAGATTCAATTTTTTTGTTTGTTGGTACCAAAGCCATCCAACGCAAAAGATTATGAAGGCAGTAATAATTACGTTGATTCCAATAGTGCTTTCAAATTTTGTTCCTAGCTGGTTTAATCGGTTTATATTGTTCAGGCTCACTCCATGGACGTATTTGATGTCCAGCAGCAGGTCGTCATGAGTTACGTTCGCTAGTACGGGTGGTAGGGCTTGAATCTTTGTAATAGAACTGCTTGAATACGTATGGTTCCTTATCACTATTGACTCATTAGAAAACTGCAGGAGATAGCTACCATTCAGATATTCAGTTTTGTCATTTGACTCAACCAAACCCTTAAAGTTCGTTAAAAAGATAACATCGTCACTCAGCAATTCGACAATTTCCTCCTGGGTAAGTCTATATTTGCACCTTGCTGATCCTCCCTTAAGAATACGGCTTAAGCAGTCCTCGTCTTCTAATTTAGTTAGAGATGATCTTTTGCAAACTGTTGAATTATTAATTAAAAGGCAGTTACCCTTGATGCCATAAGTCTCGGCTTCATTGACAAGCACCTTTTCAAACGGCAATTCTACTTGCTTTCCTTCAACAATAGTGGCTCTAGTAAGAAGTAAATTATAGAAGCTTCTTTCAAGCTTTGGAATAGATAGGATGTATAAAAGCGATGAGCCGTTCGTATAAATTGATGGCGTTCCGTACTCCACTGCTTCTATCGCATTGCTGTAAGGCAAGGTTTCCAATTCGTCAATTATTCTATTTATTTCTGATTGATCCAGTAGATTAGTGTTGACAATTCCGCTCTTAGCCAACTGACAAGCTCGAACAATTTCGTTTATTTCGTCCTTTAAGATAATTATTTCATTGATGGTACTCTGCTCTAATAAGGTGTAGTCTTTTCCGCTCGTAATGTTATTTAATCTAGAGGCAATTTCATTAATCTTTTTCACTGCTTGATTTGTAGTTTGTTGAAGCTCTTTGTTAATTTTATATTGCTCATTGTTGTTCGCGATGATATTCTCTTGGCTCTCAAGTACCCTGTTCCAATCTGTAGCATCAGGGCTTCCAGCTACCCATTTCCAGGCCGATCCGATCCAATCGATTGATCTTTGCGATCTTCTTTTTGCATTTGTCAGTTCATCAAGGCGTTCTTGCATTTGCGACATGTGGTGCAAAATGAATTCTTTATTTTTACTCGGTGGAATGTTCTTCAGTATAAGAGATGATATATTGGTTGTCATTTCCCTATACTCCTCCAAATTAATAACGTGAATTAACTTAAAGTTTCCATCGACTATCCATCCCTTTCCAACCTTGAGTGAAACCACAGGTGTTTTGTATTGGTAGATTTGTAAGCTGCTCACAAAAGCAATCAGGTTGAGTATGGTCAAAAGAAACTTGAAATGCATGATTAAAATAAATGTAATTTCTGGAAAAAATATAAATTTAATATGTAATTGAAAATGGGGTGATGTCATGACAATGAAATGTTTAAATGTTGTTTAATATGGCTTAATTTTAGTAGTAGTTTTTTATAAAAGTACCCTTCCCCTTTTTTTCTTTTATTTATTTTTATATTGTTGTTATTGTTTTATTATTTTTTTTATTATTTTTCTTCCACTCCTTGTCAGCACAGTTACCCTATTATCTTTTACGACTACTTCCTTTCTATATAAAGCTTTGTTTTTACCCTTAATAGTTTTAATAGCTACGTAAATTCTATCGCCCTTCCTATATTTTTTAGGGCTTTGTCTTTTTCTATTCATTTTTGCATTGCGAACTGCCAAGTTTCTTTTAAGCAAATGTCTGAGATCGGTATTAACTCTCTTTTGTTCTGATAATAACCTTTCAAAGTTTGCACCGTTGATTCTATTAAAAAATAAGTCACGAGGTCTTTTCTTTGTTGTCGAATGAATGGTATTATTGTACCTATCAAGACAGATTTCAATTAGTTCTTTTACTGATAGATCTGGGTATTCAACTCTTAAACATCTATAGATTTCGATAATTGTTGAATGTAGCCTCTCCACCTGTCCGTTCACCTCGCTTCGTTGTGTTGGCGTGAGATATAATTTTATACCTAATGACTCAATGAAAGTTTTAACCAAAGGACTTAAAAAGCTACGTTCATTGTCAGTGACAAGAATTTTAGGCACTGTAAAATAATGCAAAACTTTTATTAGTTTTTTCCTGATTTGAAATAAAGATCTATCCTTGATACTAAAAAATTTGGCAAACTTTGTAAACTTGTCTATACATGTTATAAATTTCTGTCCCTGAATCTCCATAATGTCCATATGAAGAATCTCGCATGGATATTTAGGATCAGGCGTCTGTTGACCTTGTATCTGAGGAGGTTTCCTATCGTATTTGCATTTATTACAGACATCGCAACCGGCAACGTATTTCCTAATACTAGAGTGCATATACGGAAAATAATATTGTTCTAGAATTTGTTCTCCATTTTCTCTAGGATTACGGTGTGCTCTTCTATGCTCAGTTTCTATTATTTCAAATTGGCGTTCTTTTGAAGTAATGTCTGCGACTAGTTTTCGCGCAATTCTAATTTTATACCCGGAAAAATTATCAATGCAAAAGTTAAGGGTTGATGATCAGTATAAATCCTGATCTTTTTCACACCATATAAATAGTTTCTGAGATTGTCTAAAGCCCACACAATGGCGAGCATTTCTTTCTCATTCGTGGCGTAATTTTCCTCAGTTTTGCTGAGCGATCGAGAAATGTAAGCTATTGGTCTGTCTTTGCCAAGTTCGCCTTGAGACAAAACGGCACCTAGCGCAGTGTTAGACGCATCCGTTGTCAAATTAAACGGTTTTTCGAAGTCTGGGAAAGAAAGAATTTCGGCTGTAGTCAACATAGATTTGAGTTTGTTAAATGACTTTAAGGATTCATTATTTAAAGTAATTGGCACTTTCTTGGACTGGGTGGCTTTAACCTGTGCATATTCTCCTCTTGTGAGATTTGTTAAAGGTTTGGCTACCTTTGCATAATCACGAATGAACCTCCTATAGTAAGAGGTCATCCCCAAAAAACTCTTCAATTCCTTCAAGTTTGTAGGTGACAATAAATTTTCGATGGATTTAACTTTAGCAGGATCTGGTTTAATTCCTTCAGACCCCACAATATAACCAAGAAATTCTACCTCAATTTTCATAAAATGAGTTTTATCGAGGTTAACCTTAAGATTTGCTTCCCGCAGCCGTGCAAAGATTGTATCTATGTTCATCAAATGATTATCTATACTTTCGCCGATTACGATGATGTCGTCAATGTAGACGAAACAAATTCTTCCTATGAACTCGCGGAGGACATCGTCTATCATCCTCTGAAATATTGCAGGAGCGTTCTTCAGTCCAGACGGCAACCTCAAGAATTCAAACTTACCATTCGCTGTGGAAAAGGCAGTTTTTGGGATTTCCTTTGGCTTCATCGCTATTTGATGAAAGCCCGATGTAAGGTCTATTGTTGTAAAAAACTTCGCTTTCCCTAAACTTGCTAAAGTGGACGTAATGTCTGGAATGGGATAGGTATCTGCGATTGTTACGGCGTTCAAACGCTTAAAGTCTACTACCATTCGATATTGCTTTTCGCCGTTGGGTTTCGGTTTTTTGGGCACGACCCAAATAGGGGAATTATATGGACTTTTGGACGGTCGGATTACTCCCTCCGAAAGGAGTTCGTTGATCTGTTTTTCTACTTCTTCCCTCATACAAACTGGGTAAGGGTAACTTTTTGTATAAATTGGTTCTTCAGTACTTGTTCTTATTTCTGCCTGAACATTTGTAGAGGCAAGTTCACTACCATCAAGTGGTCCAAAAAGTGGAGTGTATTTTTTAACAAGCTCTTCAATTCTCGTCCTAACTTTTGGAACATGTTCATCACCTAATATATAATTTGACTCTGTAGCTTCTTTTTCTTTTAACGGAATCTTATATCTATTTTTCAAAACAAAAATATTTTCTTTTCTATCCACTAAAGCATCTAACTCCTTGAGGGTGTCGTCACCAATTATTCCATCAAATGCCTTTAATTCAGGCAATACATAAAACTGAATAGGTTCATCTATTCCTAAAAATTTAAAGAATGGCCCAATCACATTCCTATCTATATTTACATCTCCTCCAACTGATCGCACTTTTATTGGATTTACTAAATTTATGCTACCATGTGATAACATTGGGCCGCCAAAGGTTTTGTTAGAGCCAGTGTCGATCAAAAAACATAAAAGATCACCAGTAGCCGAAGGATATTCTATATAGGGTAGGCTTGAGGGCCTTCTCCCATAAAATTTACTTCACCTACGGTTTCCTCTTGACGAGTATCATTTTCCAAACCATTCTCAGCTATGTGGTCATCATCAGAAAAGGTTTCTATGTGGTAAAGCTTGGGCTGTTTATTCCTCGTGTTCATTTCATATAAACCTCTTTTTTCGGCTGTCCTTGGATTGTTGATGTAGTTTACTTGCCGCGATTGAATGGATCTGTCCACCATCATCGGTTCATGCTTAATGGCTGGATACCGTGGTGGTAACGCGGGCCTATTATAATTGGAATACTTGTTCACTTGGAAATTAGGACCGTTATTGTAGTTTTGGAAATTTCTAGGGCGAGAGCTTTGATTCTGCCAGATTCTGCTTGATCGTGGTGGAAATGATTTAGGTGGTCTTGAAGGACCGGGACGATAAGTTGGCTCTGTTGTTTCGCATAGTTAAGTTTTGTAGTTCTAAACAAGCGGAATATGCTTCCGGGAGCGTTCCTGGACGCTGAATAATAATCATTCGCGAAAGGTCTGGTTTTAGTCCGCGTATAAAGATGTCCAATGACCTATTCCTGTAAGTTCCAACTAGAGCTTTTATAGTTTCTTCGCTGTAAGACTCCGTCTTAAGCTTATTAATGATTAGGGATAGTTGGTGATTGACCGTTGAATAGAACTCATCAACGGTCGAGTTTCCTTGGGAGAGTTGGTTCAGCTGATGTTCCAGAGTCTGTATATCACGCTTATCTGCGTAATGCAGCGAAAGTATTCTTTTAATCTCAGCCCAATCACTGTCAAATACGTTGTAAGACACAAGAGCTGTGTCCGCAGCACCAACAATTTTTTGGCGCACGCTTTGAATAATAGCGCGGTATTTGGGTTTTTCTTTTACTATTTCAAAATCTTTTAGGATTGTTTCTACTGAGTGTACCCATGAAACGTACTGAGTTGGGTTACCCTCAAATGTTCTTAGCTCCTTAACGCTGTCTGGCAACCTGCTTATATCTTTCAAATCTGTTTCCTTACGTGGTCGCTGGAGAGATCCTTCTTCCGACACATATGTCACATCCTGTCTATTTTCCAGATGCTCCAACCTACTCAAAACTTGTCCAAGTGCATTATTGCTTAGACTCGCTTCTATTGCCCCTATCCTAGCTTCTACTGACTTGATCTGTTCCATAAATCTGTTTATGGCTCCAGTCATAGTGATCACTGTTGTTTTTAATTCTTCCATTCTACCTTAGGTCTTATGCTATTAACTGACTGACAAGGAAAAAGAAATTTCACTCACCTTAAGTACCCGAAGTTCTGGCTGAAAATCCTTGATCGTCGCACTATTCACTTCACCTAACTTCTTTTTCAATATTTTTTAATATATTTTAAATACTTTCTTTATTTAACAATTTTTTATTCTTTTCCCCTTTGCGGCATTTAAATTTTTTCAAAATTTTAATAAATTTCAATAAATTCTTTATTTCCGATTCTTTATTATATTATATTTTCTTTTTTTTTCTTTTCGACAATTATTTATTTATTTAACAATTTCTTTTTGGACAATTATTTATTCTTTAAACTTTTCTTTAACAATTTATTTTTGGACAATTATTTATTGTTTAAACTTCTCTTTTGTACAACAATTATTTCACTTTCAATTTTGTATTTTATTTTTTCTCTTTTTTAGTTACTTTTTCTTTTGTTGAAAATTTTGTATTTATATATATTTTTTTTATTTCAATTATTATATTTGGGATGAAAGGTAAATAAATTACCCTTTTACAATGAGTCTTGGCTACGTTTCGCGGCGCGACGCGTCCGTTTAAAACCCTTTGCTCCTCGCGAAAGCTCCGTATGATTCCAGTTTGGAACTCCACCACTATATTCCGTGGATTCCTACTATGGTACGGTTCACTTCACGTTCGCCTCGGTAACCTTCTGTGATTCTTTTATTTTTACCACCAGGAATACCGGATTAGCGAAGGAGGAGTTAACCTTTAATATTTATAAAAACTTTTTTGTTTTATAAGCCCTGGAGGGATACGTATATTTCGCAGGACTGTTATTACTTTATAAATATATTTCCCGAGGGAAATATTTCTTACTTTTTATTTCAAGGACTCCGTACCTTTAAACAGGGTCCCTGCTCGGGCACCAGTTAAAGGATTTTAAACGGAATGAATTAAAAAAATTAATTTTGAGAGCGAACCACGGCTCCTTATTTTAAATAAATAAAAATTCAGACACTCACAATTTGATTTACACAATTTTTTATTTTATTCAATTCAAACATTCACAGGATTTTTGATATGAAAAACTTATTACTTTTATTAACTTTAAAATTGACAAAATATTAATTATTAATTCAAGAGTTAAAATTCAATGAGCAACCAAGACTGCTCATTTCAGGCCAGCTTTGTTGGCTCATTCTCATGAATCGATCACGTTGCACCTACATGTGCAAGTATGCAGACGCTGACTGTGCAAAATAAGTTTCTTACAGAATTATTGCAAGAAGACAATTTTGTAATCGGATCGGATGCGCGTGTAAAAGTAAAAATATAGAAAGAGCTGACAATTAATTATTTTTTAGGCGGCAGTGTTGCCAGCGGTGTTAACTTACTTATTAAATAAAAGAATTTGTTTACAAATTCGTCAATACAATATTTGGTTACAAACAAAAATTAAAGCAAAATAAAACAGTAGGGCAGCACTTAATGCTTCCCACTATGTTTTGTCAATTCATACCGGAATTGACATGGGAAAACTGGATATTGGATTGTCCGGAGGACTCGCACACATAACTAGCTTCACAAAAACAACCCTTATTTTTAGTCGTTTGGTTTTTCTTTTATCTATTTTAATTTCAACTTTAATTTGGTGTTAATATGGTTTTTTGTTTGTTTATTTTTAATTATGTTTCTTTTTATTTCACTTTTTTGTTTATTAATTTTTAAATTTAATTTATTTTGTGTGCCTCTTAAGTTTACAGCAGCCAAAAAAGTAATGAATGTGTCAAGCTCTTTTTCTTATTGAGCAACGCAAACTCACCACACTGAAGTGGGGAGTTGCCGTACAGTATTTTAATTGGAGGGATTTTACACGAAGGTCAAATGTAGTGTATGAGTACTAGATAGACACAAACAATAACAATAACTTAATTTATTAAATATAAGTTAAGAATTTCCAACCTTTTTAATCAAAAAATTAAATTTTAGGGCTCAACCGACAGCCTTTTAGTAAATTAAACAAAGATTAATTTTATATTAACTATAATTACTATTGACTTATACAAAGATTTATATATTTTGAACAATATTTAATCTATTTAATACCCAAACGTACGGCCTCGAATCGCAGCTAAAATTAACTTCACTCAATCAGCTTTACCACCAGCAGAGCTCCGATCGTCACGTTGCACCAGCATGTGTGTGCTTGCACAGCAATATCGATTTATTGAACTATTGTCTAATTAGACCGTATGCATATTTGGGAGTTTAGTTGAACTTCGCCTTATGCAGACTTTACCAAACGTTGTTTATTGGTAAAGTTAATTTAACTTAGTTTAATGCTGATTCTGGCAGTATCAGCGCTGTCATTAACTTGCGCATAACTATGTTATTGTTGTTTCAGCTGATGTACTTGCTATTTCAGAATATTTTAAAAATTCTACATAATCATTATCTATATTCATGAAAATATCATCGTCCTCGTCCTTAAAAAAGGTGTCAAAATTATGTTGAAGTTTATAATGTCCACGGGCATATGTATTTATTTCGTCGGCCGCAATAATTCTTTTGTCATCTGCATAACTCAAAACTTCTGTGTATACAGCTGGTGAAACTTTGATCTAAATGTATTCATTGAATCATAAATATTGTTTTTTCAAATAATGTTTTTTTTTTATAATCTTCAATTGACAAATTTTCCATACAAGACTTTTTACTCCTTTAGATTTTTTCACCTCTTAGACCGAAGTCCCACAAACTCTTTCATAATTTTTCCATTATTCTCATCTTTCACCATACCAATGACTTTTTTATTTAATAGAGGAATGTTAAATATATTATCAGGTTGGTACTCAGATGTATCAAACTTTAATGGAATGTCTTCACGGATATCACTATAGAAATCCTCCGTCTTTATGGAGTATACGAATGAGTCCGTGTACATATAATTCAGAGCTATATTTTTTTTGGAATTGCAAATCGTACATTTTCCATTTTGAGAGTTCCAACACAGCAAAGCCTAAATAAATAGGTTTATTATATGTTATTTGCATAATTTTGAGTTGGACTGCACAAATATTATCAGAAAATTGGCATAGGCATGAAAAATTTGGCTTTGAAATTAGTGCTCTAGCTTCTAAATGGTTCCGCCTGGTTGTTTCCCAGTCGGTTACAATTTTTACATCTTTCCCTTTGTGTACATTCTCCATGGTTTTTCCATAAACGGAATTATTTAATAATTTGAAAAAATCTTTTTCAAAATAATTTCTATGGTGAGTGTTAAGGTCTATGTACTCTTTTAGCCATGGGGATTGTCTAAATTTTAAAGCTTTATGATTTTTTTTTTTTAATATTAATCCATTCCTTAAACATTGTTTTAGAACACTATAATGAATTGGATATTTTGTTTTATATGTTAAAGTCTGCTATAAGCTTCTTACATTTAGAATTACCAACAATTTTGTTTTCTGGACAAAATGGAAGATCGTTGTGGGTTTCATGTAACTTTTGAGGATACTCTAAGTCTAGCTCCAGGATATATCCAATATTGGAAGTATTTGAAATATTATTCAAATCAAGATATTTTAGCGTGTCCTCATCGTATACCCATTCAAATTCTTCGTATGGGAGATATTCAGACATTGCCCAAACGTAAAGGTTATTAGCATCTAGGTATAATAAGAATTCCGAGGGTTTGGTTTGATCAAAATCGTCCATGTATTTATTATTTGCCTTGGAATATCGTTAAGAGCATTGGACTAGACCACCTCTGATACCATCTTGTATAAAGTTATACAAATTATACTTTTGTATTTTTATATTTTTATAATATTATATTTTTATTAAAGGCAAATCCAGTTTTGGATTTGTCTTATTTGAGCGCTGGTTACAGACTAACTAAAACTGACTACAATAATATAAAAGAATCAAACAATAATATAAAAAGAATCAAAAGTAAAGCAAGCTTATTGTTCCCATACTATTTACATTGCTGACCATGCATCTCGTGTGGAGAATCAGGTTACACCAAAAGTGTCTCGGATTTTTGCTCATATCTCCGGTATTAATATGGACCGATTTTGCTGATTTTAAATAGCGATCTTCTCGAAAGCATGTCTAACATAATTATTGAAGATTCGGATCTCGCCGATATATGGGGTCCTCTAAAAACTGATTTCAACAAACACACAGACGGACAGATAGACAGACGGGCAGACAGACGGACATAGCTTAATCAACTCCGCTACCTATAAGGATCCAGAATATATATACTTTATAAGGTCGGAAAATTATATTATAGAAATTACAAACGGAATGACAAACTTATATACATATACCCTTCTCACCAAGGTGAAGGGTATAAAAATTATGAAAGAGTACCGGTATAAATTTAGCTGTTCTATAAAGAAGATTACAAGAGTTATGGGTAAAATGACAATGGTCTCGTACTTTGTCAGTTCCTAAGTTTTTCTTACAAATCTGATAATTTGTTGAGGAGTCATATAAATGTTGTTCGTCACTGGAACGTGTTGTTATAGGTGTGTCTTTAACTAAATAATTTGTATAAATTTCTGTAGTATCATGTTACACGCTTGGTTTTCATTTATATGAATAATAAGACGACATCAATCTTGAAAGAAAATAATGCATTGGTTGAAGATATACAGAGTTAAAGAGGCATTTACATAGATTTTCCGACTAGCTATATTTGGCAGTTTGGCTCTTAACCCGTATAAAAGCGCATAAACATATAAATACTCTTAATACCTATCATTGCCAAAGAGTATCAAATTCGAATCAAAAAAGAAATACTGAAATGCAGAACCAAATCATGGTGAGGTGTGATACCATAAAGGGTAATTTAATTCCCATCCAAATGACTAACAGTCAACGCCTTGACAGACAACTTAACCTAGATTATATTTAATATCTGTTCCTAATATATAGACTGACAAACTACATTACATTTTGTTACAATTTACCTTTAGTTTTCCTTCCCTTTAAAGAAAAAAAGTTATAGTTGTATTTTACAATATCTAACAAAATAATTTATTGAATGTAAACAAAATATGTATAAAGCAAAATAAAGAAAATAAGAACAGGCTTAAGTCTAACTCTTGAACATTACACATAGGGTGATGATATGAAACTAAATCCAGACTCTTTTAAATATTATATTGAGAGAGAGTAACTAAGTGAACATACACTTTTACATAGATATGTACATATTTTTAAATTTTTACATAACTTCGGCAAAATAAACAGATTTAGGTGACCCAAATTCAAGAGAAAACACCACATATTCTTACGAATATATGGGTGTGGCGAGGTCCATATACCCTTGATTCATTCTGTAACTTATTCCTTTGGCACCAACTCTTCCCTATCTTGATGTTGTTGCAATCCGGTGTGCCGGGACTATTAACTGGTAATGTTAGGTGTATCCTCGGGCATTCCTTGAAATTATTTGAACAGCCTTATAATTTGATTCCACGGGGCTTAGTTTCCATCTTTGTCTTGTTGCGGTTATTGGAGTGTTTCCTTCGGGATGTACGTGTAGGCTGCGGTTTAAACCCATACTCGCGGGAAGAGAATATCGGCTAAAAGACTGGTGCACGATAAAGTCTATAATTCGGGATAGGTTCGGTGCTGTAGCTGAGACAGATACCACGAAGAGCGTTGGAAATGAGTTGTTGTCAAATGTATATCATACGGGATGGATGTAGAGTTAAACGGACCTTACTCACTCAGATGTTGTTCTCAATGAGTGTGTGTTGAGTTGAATGGTGATGTATGATAATTATCTTATAAATGTGATACCAATGAATTTGCCTTCCATGTAAGGGTATATTTAGGTTTTACTCTGTCCATACCAGACTTACCACAGTGTGTTCTCTGTGAGTAAGAACAATGTCTTTGGCTTATGTGATGGATTCGTATTTTGATTCACCGATTACGTCTCTAGGTGCTATCTCCGAAGTTAAGCAATGGTCAGAGATTAGGTAGCTTGAGTACATGAGCAAAGTGTAAGAAGCACAAAAGGGGCGGTGCTGAGTCGTCTAACAAGCTCACCCAGTGGTCGTATAAGGCGAACACGACAGGTGTTCACGTAAAGCAAATTCAATTACATATGTATCTGTTGTCTTTTCGGTAACAGCACCGAACTTATCCAGAAATATAGATTTAACTCGCAATTTTGTATTCAAACCACAGGCATCCCGAAGGGACCTCTGCAATAACCGGGACAAGACAAAAAATGGCAATCCAGACGAGCACGGGAACTTACATACATATTATAATTTTGATTTTTTTTATATAAAATTAAAAATATTTAATTTATTTACATTCAATTTGACAAATGACTGTGGGGAAACGTAACAGGTGGTATGTTGAATACACAGTACCCATATGTGTGAATAGCCTTCCTCTCTATGTTTCTCTATGATTTTAACTTTGAATACTTTTCAAAAAAAAGGAAATCGTAACAATCGTTAATTAAATTATCAATAAATATAGTAGGAGCATCATCTCCAAAATAAATATTAAACTTATCTAAACTATCGTCAAAACTACATTTAATATAATAGCTAAATGCACACGCTATATGTTTTTGAAAATTATTAGTTTCGGAGTTTTCAATTTTCTCCAAGTAAGCTTCAAAGTCAGCATACACTCCCGCTCACTTAAATAGGTTCATTGTTTTGTTTACATTCAAAATAATATTTTGCAAAAAATAATGGACTAATTGGTTATATTAAAATTTTAATTAATACCATGATGTATTATATATCACTAGATAGAAAAACATTAGTGCAATACTTAATAACCGATTTTTAATATTTTTTTTCTAAAATACTACGTTTTTGAACAATATTTTTTTGGCTCATTTGAATATGTTCGACATCTTTAATTGACAAAAACAACAACAAATTACATTCTTCATGAAACTTTTTTATTTTATAAACATTTTTACAAGGTTTTAGAAAAGATTTACTAAGGAAAATATCCGCCGTTACTTGATATAACTCCGAGAATTCGAGATGATAAACAGTTATAAAGATTCTTAAGTAACGGCAAGAAAATTTCGGTCCAATCCTTTTTAGTTCCTTCAATTTAGGTTTCTTTTATGTCATACTATCTGCCCGACCTATACACATTACGAGAAAGAATATCCGAAACCTTTTCAATAATAAATAGGTGAGAAGATTATGGAGGCCACTCGAAAATTTTTACATTTTGGCTTCAAATCCACCCTTTTACAGCCCTGGCGGTAGGGGCATTATATTTTTGAAATATCAAAGATATCCGAAAATGTAAAAAAACGGTTTCCAGTATGGTATTACAATTATTACAATTCTTACTAGATGAAAGAAATTTAAGCTCACATGTTTCATGATACGAAATTGCTCCCCCACTACATCCCATATCCTCAATAGCTATGCAAACGACTCAGGTAGAGCTCTTCCTTTCAAAAATCATAAAAATGATGATTATAGCGATCTGGACCTTCTAAATTAAACATTTTTCATCCGAAAAAACAAGATGTTGATATAGCTTTTTATAACCATGTGTTCACGTGCAAACTGAAGAAGATTTCTCTTTACGAGTGGCAATTGAAGTGGCTTTTATTAATTTTTTAATATTTCTAAAGCCTTGGCCCTTCTTACAATTCGTTTTACTGTAGCTAGGCTTGCTGTAACATCCACTTTTTCTCTAATTTTTGCTACAGAATCACTTGACTTGTAGGCAAATTTTATGAAATCTCTTCTGTCCGCTTTTGTTTTGACTCTATATGTAGTTCCATTTATGCTTTCTTAATATTCAAACTGTTTTCTTATACAATTGCGAATAACATTCTGAATTTGCCCATTTTTTTGCCAAATTCCTGTGATTTTGGACAGTTTCAAAAAACGCTTGAATTTTTTCATTTTATTCTTTAGTTAATGCCTTACCGCAACCTATTTGTTAAAAAATATATTGTCTATATTCACAGACACTAGAATATGAATGGATTTTACTCACTGCCAGCAGTAAACTGATTTTATTCTGATTGAACCTAATCAAGTGAGCCAAAAAAATATGGCTAAAAACGTAGTATGTCAGAAAAAAAATTATTAAAAATCCGCTATTAGGTATTGCGCAAATTTTTGTCTCACTAGTGATACCTAAGACATCATGTTATTATTTAAAATTTTAATATTACTAATTAGTCCATTAGTTTTAGCAAAAAATTAATTTGAGTGTAATCAAAACAGTGAACCTATTTAAATGAGCGGGAGTGTATATAACAAAAGGAACATCCAACTGTTTATGATGATTTTTAAAACGTAATATATTATCATCTACATTAGGCATATTTTCTTCACACATTAATACTAATGTTGGTGTTGTTTTTTTTTTTTCAAATTTGCTAATATCTTTTGATTTTAAAGGAAATTCCAGTCCTTCAAAATTAATTAATTGATCTTCTACTTGTATGCAGTTTTCAGCTATATTAATATTATTTATTATGTTCAGCTTGTTTCTTGAAAATGAAGCAATAACGCTCCATTTAAAGCATTAATCATCATCATCATCATTTAAAATATTGAAGCATGCTTGTTTTTTCATTAAACATTGAGGTAATAGGATGTATTTTGATTCTCGTATAAAAGAAGCCATATTAATGTTTTACTTCTAGCTTCTTTATCCGAATAAGTGACCATCCACTAACCCTTTCTTGAAATTCACTCATTTTGTTGATTATTTTATCATAATGTACTTTAAGAGATTCTTCAACATGGTCACTCAGTGGGTGGGTGATGGAGGTTAATTCTATATCTTCATCTCTTATTTTTATGTTGTCAATGTATATGTTTATATGAAAAATAATATAAGTATTTGATTTTGTAACCGGCAGTATTTGCCGTTAGTTACGCTAGCGCTTTTGCCGATCTTACCTTGATAAGGGCAAAAGGAGATTTTTTGAATAAAAATCAAGGCAATGTAGTTGCCGATTTGAGTTTTAGTCTTAATCTGGTTTATTTGTGGCCAAGGGGCTCTTTTTATATAAAATTTACATATGTTCTATACTATTCTAACTTATTCTAATTTACATTCTATCTTACTTAATCCTATTCCATACATTTACTTATTCTATGTTCGATAGTCGCAACTTAAAGAAATGACCAATCATATTGTCTTCAAATTGGGGAATTGAGTGACTTTAACAATGTCACTCAAACACCAATATGGCTATGTAGTTGCCAATTTGAGTCTTAGTCTTAATGTGGTTTAATTGTGACCAAGGGGCTCTTTTTATATAAAATTTACATATGTTCTATACTATTCTAACTTATTCTAATTTACATTCTATCTTACTTAATCCTATTCCATACATGTACTTATTCTAATTTCGATAGTCGCAACTTAAAGAATTGACCAATCATATTGCCTTCAAATTGGGGAATTGAGTGACTTTAACAATGTCACTCAAGCACCAATATGGCTATGTAGTTGCCGATTTCAGTCTTAGTCTTAATCTTGTTTAATTGTGGCCAAACGGCTCTTTTTATATAAAATTTACATATGTTCTACATTATTCTAACTTATTCTTATTTACATTCTATCATACTTAATCCTATTCCGTACATCTACTTATTCTAAGTTCGATAGTCGCAACTTAAAGAATTGACCAATCATATTGTCTTCAAATTGGGGAATTGAGTGACTTTAACAATGTCACTCAAACACCAATATGATCCCTTTAAGTATTCGTCACATTTCATTCAAATGCATTAGCTCCTCCAATTCCAAAACATATAAACCATTTTCTATCTTTCTCGTTAAAGTAAATTGTCCATTATTAACGCCATCTATTACTTTATCCTCCAAATTATTATATCTTTTTGGGAAGATAAAACATTCCCTCTTCAAGATCGACCATCACCACATTTATTCTTATGGCGGAACATAGTTAATACTTTATATGGCGTTGATGGTAGTAAATCCTTTGCTGCTAGATATGGTCTTGTTTTTAATTTATTGAAAACTGCAACAATATCAACATTTGTTATTTTATTAGATTCCATTTTTTTTTTGTTTTGTTCCACCTTTTAAGAACTAATAAAATATTTTTACTTCAGTCATTTATATTTATAGCTAATCTACAAAGAATGATTTTGAGTTTGAGTATTTAATTTAATATGAGTCAATATTGAGCCATATACTCTAATATTCTAGAGAAGAAAATGTTTACTGTAAATAGAATAGAATTTTGCTCTTATTGCTCTTATGAATGGGGAAGCAGAATTTCTCTGCCTTCATTTTCCTTATACATTGCTCTTATGAATGGGGAAGCAGAATTTCTCTGTCACCATTTACTCTTGTTTAGCTCTGAATGAATGGGGAGGCAGAGAAAATTCTGCCTCCCCACTTCCATACTACTTTTAAAGTAAAAGATTTTTCTAATTGTTTGTTTGTGCCCCCAGTTGAGTTTCCTGGGGGTCCTGTTGGTTTCCCTGAGCGTATCTTACTTGGTGGTGTCCCTGTTGTCTACCACGTTGGTTATAAGAATTTCGTCCATTATAGAAACCACCACGGTTATTACTACGATTATAACCTCGATTGTAATTCTGACCGTGACTGTAGCCTCGACCATGGCCATAATTATTTCGGTTACGTCGAGAACTATAATTCATTATACTGACAGTATTCGTATTATTGTCAGTACAAGCATTGACAAATTTGGATGCGGCCTTATTCATGTTATTGAAGGTAATAGCCTCCATGACAAGTTTTACCCTTTCATTTGAAACGTTCCTACACATTGCTTTTATGGCACTTTGTGAAGAATACTTCTCCGCAAATGGATTCGATAATCCGTCCAAAATATATGCATTTGTCAATGCTTTAGTTAAATTTTCCAGTTCCTCTATGAACTGGTTGGCAGACTTATTTGGTTTGCTTTACATTTAGGATCTTGGCAGTGAGAACTTCAGTCGATTCTCCCTTTACCGAGACCTTTAGTTTTTCTACTATAGCATTTATTGTCTGCTCAGTGGATATTAACGTTCTTGCGGTACCTTTCATGTGTTTCCTTAATGGAAACCATAAGTTGCAGTGCGTCTATAAATGCCTGTAAATGTTCGGATTTACCGTCAAACTCAGGAATAAGTTTAGCGGATAATCCTAAAAATTCAGTTACTGATAGTGTCATATTTTTTGTCTCGGAATCTAATTCAATTTTCTGTTTCTGTTCATGAGAAACAGTTTTACCAATTGGGTCTCTTGACACCAAGTTATATATTACTTCCTCGTAGAATGTCGAGCTCGAATCCTCTCTTTGACAGTACGGTAATTAATTTATCACGAACGTCTGTGAAAAAATAGTCAGCTGCCGATTTGTGGTATTGGGTCATCCGAGAGTAATTTGTATTAAATATTATTCTTATGTCTTCGAGGCGTTCGAATAGAATCCTATAATATCAATTTTTCATTCTCACTATACCTCTAGAGGGACTCGTAAGTATCGCAGTGGTTTAAAATGGGTCAAATTATCCTCCTTCTAACAAGTTATTATACTTTTCCTTTTATGCTAAATTTAGCAAGTGAAGCTGCTCTATCAAAATTTCATTTTCAGGATCCCCATGTAATTGAAACGTCCGCTTTGAGGGTTTAAAAACTATTGACTTTTTTTTAACGTGAGAACACAAAAATGTTGACCAAGTGATATTCAATGATAGCACATATAATATACACGTTACACTACAGTATATTATGTTCTTTTTTTTTCCATACAATGCGAAAAACTTTAATATGCACTCACAAAGTGTTGAGTATTGATTTCTGTTTTTGTTCTGACGTTGGCTCAAAACAACTCAAATAACTTCACTCATATCAGTGGAGTTCTTTTTCCCTCATTTATCATATTAACAATTTAATATAGTGTTTAAACTTTAACTACAACACTCACACTATTACAAATTCAGTCTTTTGTGTCCCAGCAAAAGTTTCACTCATTTATTTTGAGGAATATTGGGGGAGCTTAAGTCACATTCGCATCAACTCCTTTCGCTCTTGTTCAAGGACTATTGTCTCTTCATCAAAATTTCAAACATCTTATTGTTCTTCTTTAATTAAAATTTCTTCTGCCTCCATGATGGCTCGTTATCGCCCATTCCGGACTAGTCCCCATTTGTAGGTTTATTTAGCCACTCTTTTTCCTGGGATCTTAAACGATGCCACTCGTTAATATTAAAAAACGAACATTAAATTAAAGCGTCCGTTGTTCATTAATCAAGCAGGACTCTCCAACTCTAATATGTACTCTTAAGACTAAACTTAAAACTTCTTCTTAAACTATAATCGACGACCGTCTATGGCAAGTTACTCAACCTATTTCACTCAACTATATTTCTCTCTCTCTCTCTCACTTCTCTGTCTGGTTGACTTTCTTAACCCATTAAGACCCTTGATTTTTTTAATCTATTAGATAGTTCTTCTTTCATAAATTTTCTTGACTATCTAAACTAAATCGTATCTAAAGAACTATCGTCCTGATTATCCGTATCATTTGTTATGTTGATGGTGGTCCCTATTCATCATGTACATTGATAATGTTGTTGATTACTGATGCTGGTGGGGTTTGCATTAGTTCCAGGAGTTCCAGATCTTTGTTGTATTCAAAGATATTGATACCCTTAGGGGTATCTAAAAAAATATCATCCTTATTATCCTTATCATCGGTTATGTTGATGTTTTCGGCCCTCTTCGTCGTGTACATTGAGAATGTTGTTGATTACTCCAGGAGTTCCGTATCTTCGTTATTATTCAAAGTAGTGTCTAAAGAAATATCATCTTGATTATCCTTATCATCTGTTATGTTGATGTTATTTCTACCCAAGATGGTTATTGATAATATAACTGATGCTGATGAGTTGTGCATTAGTTCCAGTAGTTCCTGTTTCTTCGTTGTTATTCAAAGATGTTTATAGTTGACTATCCAACCTTTGTCCAGTTTCAAACATCTGGGTGGCTGTATGCATATTGTCTAGCTGCTTCTGTTACTCCCAAGATACCACTTAATTATTCAATCTATAACATATTTATTATACAATCTATGTAACCTATTTGTAAGAGCGTTTGTATTGAAGGTTACTCCCCTAAGTTCATTGAGTAATTCATTCCTATCTTCCTTTCTATGTCCAAAGTTGAACTCACTTTTAACCGATGATGAATTTTTTAGATCCTTAGTTGCTGTCACTTCACAACTTCACTGCAAGGTTGACACTTCACAGTTCACAGCTCTCGAACCTTGTTGCGACTTTCTTCGATAAGAACTTGTTTTTACTATTTTAATTTTTCTACCAGTTTTGACTTCATTGCTGTACAAATGTACAGCTTCTTTTGATTCCATAGCATGGCACGATCGGTGTTGTGTGTGTGGCTCGAAGGACCAAATGTAAAGAAAGTTTTAATTTTTCTATTTTCAGACTCCATTGTTCCAAAAATCACTCGTTAAAGTGATCCAACAAACACAAAGAATCTTTCGGGAATCTAGAAGAGATAGAGCCAAAATAGAGCACTCCTCAGGGGTTATTGAGTCTCATATTTCCTGGATTTTATCTTTAAATCCGCCAACGCTGTGGGTCATTTCGTAGCTTCTTTTTCATGATGGCCCAGAGATTTTCGAGGGCCAATCCAACACCTCTATTCCATTTTATTGCAGCCATTTTTTTTGTTGTTTTTGCTATATGGGAAGATGCACCATCATATTGGAATATATATTCGCCACAGTCGGCTAGTTTTGGTATTGATGGGAGTAGATTTTCTTGTAATATTTTAATATATTTTTCTGCATTTACTATTCCATCAATGAAGTGAAGCTGACCAACACCCTTTGAGGACATGCATCCCCACACCATAAGACTAGCTGGGAAATTAACAGTGCGCTTTAAGCTGTCTTTATTATATGCCTCTGTGTTTTTACGAATTACCCTTTTTCTAGCATCACCGACACATACTTAGATTCGTCGCTAAAAATAATGGTGTCTCGTAGAAGATATAGGGCCGAAACAATGATAATATGTAATCACTTACATTTTCAATCAAAACTCAATTTTTCTTGGAAACTAGAAGAGATAGAGCTTGGTGATCCTTCTGGCCCTCTCGTAAAGTTTCGGTTTCATTTACTTTCCTTATGACCGCTTTTTCGTGGATTGGTTCCTCCGTCTTCTTCGGAGTATACTCTAGCATTCTAGGAGCATTCTCTGGTTGTTATCGAACTCTTTTTGGCTTCTTTGAACTCTTTTAAAGGATTTTTTCTTTAAAGGATTTTCTAGTTCTTCTTAAGGGAAAAATTGCACTTTAATACTATACAGATCCGGCAAGAAGGACATTCTTTGAATGTTATAAGGTTTTAGCGAGAAGTTTTAAGGCACTCGTCCGTAGCCCATGAAACACTTAACTGAATCCGTGTTTTGAACATTAAGCAACGGCTTTTGACTTTCAAAGATAATTTTATAGTAAGAACTCTTAATACCTCTTTACCTTTTTGTGGACATCCAATCAGGCAGCTGTATTACCTTATACAGGAACGAGTAAAATTGTTCGTACTTTTCTTTTTTGATACATTGGCACTAAATACCGAGCAAAAGAAATCATCTACAATGTTTTAGAGTGCATTAGATATCAAAATTTGTTTTCGATCAAGTATATGGTAGTTCGGCCTGAGTTGGTCGTTGGCTGTTCTATGATCATTCCATTTTTAAGTATTTTTTCTTAAATTTAACAAAAACAGACTTTTAATTTCTTAAGCATTTATAGCAATTAATAATTTAATTTAGATGTATTAATAAACATAAAAAACATTTAAATTTATTAAAAATAATAAAGCTTAAAAAACTTATAAACATTTTACAAAAACTAAGAGATTTATTAAAAAAACAAAATTATGTTTAAGAAAATCTAAATTTATTTAATTTGCTTTTTTTTTTCTAAAAAACCTCAAACAACAGCAATTATTTTTAAAATTTAATTAAATAAAATAAATATATATTTAAACTTAAAAACACCATGTAAGTAATATGTTGACAAAAATTTAATATTAAAAAAAAACGAAAAATTAAATGTGATGATGTATATTATGGCTAAATATATTTAAATAAAAAAAACAAAAACATTTTATTAAAATTCTTATTTACAATTTAAATAAAATAAATATTTAAGTTTATTAATAATTTAAAAATATATATTATAAATAATAATAAAACATTTTAATTATATTTATGTATAAGTACATTTAAATGTATATGTATGTATACTTATTTATGTGTCTTTCCATAACTGAATTATTTCTAATAATAAATTAATTAATATAACAACTAAATAAAATAATATACTTTAAAAATTAAAAATAAATTGTTTCATTTATTTACGAAGAAAAAATTTTTTTGATTGAAAACATAAACGTCCATTTATCTTGGAAACTAGAAGAGAAATGATATTCTGTGATCACTTCTATTTCTTAAGAAAAATCCATTTGAGTGAAAACATAAAAGTCCATTTATTTTGAAAACTAGAAGAGATAGAGCCAAAACAATGGTAATCTGTGATCACTTTTATTTCCCAAGAAAAATCCATTTTTTGAGTGAAAACATAAAAGTCCATTTATCTTGGAAACTAGAACAGATAGAGCCAAAACAATGATAATCTGTGATCACTTCAATTTCCAAAGAAAAATTCATTGTTTGAGTGAAAACATAAAAGTCTATTTATCTTGGGTACTAGAAGGGATAGAGCCAAAGCAATGATAATCTGTAACCACTTCTATTTCTAAAGAAAAATCAATTTTTTGAGTGAAAACATAAAAGTCCATTTATCTTGGAAACTAGAAGAGATACAGCCGAAACAATGATAATCTGTGATCACTTCTATTTCTCAAGAAAAACCCACCATTTGAGTGAAAACGTCTATTTATCTTGGAAACTAGAAGAGATAGAGCCAAAACAATGATAATCTGTGATTACTTCTATTTCTTAAGAAAAATTCATTTTTTGAGTGAAAACATAAATATCCATTTATCTTAGAAACTAGAAGAGATAGAGCCAAAACAATGATAACCTGTGATCACTTCTATTTCACAAGAAAAATCAATTTTTTGAGTGAAAACATAAAAGTCCATTTATCTAGAAAACTAGAAGAGATACAGCCAAACCAATGATAATCTGTGATCACTTCTATTTCGAAAAATCCATTTTTTGAGTGAAAACATAAAAGAGCCAAAACAATGGTAATCTGTGATCACTTCTATTTCTAAAGAAAAATCAATATTTTAAGTGAAAACATAAAAGTCCATTTATCTAGAAAACTAGAAGAGATAGAGCCAAAACAATGATAATCTGTGATCACTTCTATTTCCAAAAAAAAAGTTTTGAGTGAAAACATAAAAAAAGTCTATCTATCATGGAAACTAGAAGAGATAGAGCCAAAACAATGATTATCTGTGATTACTTCTATTTCCCAAGAAAAATCTATTTTTTGAGTGAAAACATGAAAGTCCATTTATCTTGGAACCTAGAAGAGATACAGCCAAAACAATGATAATTGTGACCACTTCTATTTCCCAAGAAAAATCCATTTTTTGAGTGAAAACATAAAAGTCCATTTATCTTGGAAATTAGAAGAGATAAAGTCAAAACAATGATAATCTGTGATCACTTCTATTTCCCAAGAAAAATCCATTTTTTGAGTGAAAACATAAAAGTCCATTTATCTTGGAAACTACAAGAGATAGAGCGAAAACAATTTTAACCTATGACCACTTCTATTTCCAAAGAAAAATCCATTTTTTGAAAGAAAACATAAAAGTCCATTTATCTTGGAAACTAGAAGAGATAGAGCGAAAACAATGGTAATATGTGATCACTTCTATTGCCCAAGAAAAATTCATTTTTTGAGTGAAAACATAACAGTCCATTTATCTTGGAAACTGGAAGAGATAGAGCCAAAGCAATGATAATCTGTGATCACTTCTATTTCTAAAGAAAAAATCCATTTTTGAGTGAAAACATAAAAGTCCATTTATCTTGGAAACTAGAAGACATAGAGCCAAAGCAATGATAATCTGTGATCACTTTTATTTCTTAAGAAAAATTAATTTTTTGAGTGAAAACATAATTCCATTTATCTTGGAAACTAGAAGAGATAAAGCCAAAACAATGATAATCTGTGATCAGTTTTATTTTCCAAGAAAAATCCATTTTTTGAGTGAAAACATAAAAGTCCATTTATCTTGTAAACTAGAAGAGATAGAGCCAAAGCAATGATAATCTGTGATCACTTCTATTTCTAAAGAAAAATCCATCATTTGAGTGAAAACATAAAAGTCCATTTATCTTGGAAACTAGAAGAGATAGAGCCAAAGCAATGATAATATTAGATCACTTCTATTTCTAAAGAAAAATCCATCATTTGAGTGAAAACATAAAAGTCTATTTATCTTGGAAACTAGAAGAGATAAAGCCAAAACAATGATAATCTGTGATCAGTTTTATTTCCCAAGAAAAATCCATTTTTTGAGTGAAAACATAAAAGTCCATTTATCTTGGAAACTAGAAGAGAAAGAGCCAAAACAATGATTATCTGTGATCACTTCTATTTCTAAAGATAAATCCAACATTTGAGAGAAAACATAAAAGTCCATTTATCTTGGAAACTAGAAGAGATAGAGCCAAACCAATGATAATCTGTGATCACTTCTATTTCCCAAGAAAAATCCATTTTTTGAGTGAAAACACAAAAGTCCATTTATCTTGAAAACTAGAAGAGATAGAGCCAAACCAATGATAATCTGTGATCACTTCTATTTCTAAAGAAAAATCGATTTTTTGAGTGAAAACATAAAAGTCCATTTATCTTGGAAACTAGAAGAGATAGAGCGAAAACAATGGTAACCTGTGATCACTTCTATTTCCCAAGAAAAATCCATTTTTTGAGTGAAAACATAAAAGTCCATTTATCTTGGAAACTAGAAGAGATAGAGCAAACCAATGATAATCTGTGATCACTTCTATTTCCCAAGAAAAATCCATTTTTTGAGTAAAAACATAAAAGTCCATTTATCTTGGAAACTAGAAGAGATAGAGCCAAAACAATGGTAATCTCTGATCACTTCTATTTCCCAAGAAAAATCCATTTTTTGAGTGAAAACATAAAAGTCCATTTATCTTGGAAACTAGAAGAGATAGAGCCAAAAAAATGGTAACCTGTGATCACTTCTATTTCCCAAGAAAAATCCATTTTTTGAGTGAAAACATAAAAGTCCATTTATCTTGGAAAATAGAAGGGATAGAGGCAAAGCAATGATTATCTGTGATCACTTCTATTTCTAAAGAAAAAATCCATTTTTTGAGTGAAAACATAAAAGTCCATTTATTTTGGAAACTAGAAGGGATAGAGGCAAAGCAATAATTATCTGTGATCACTTCTATTTCTAAAGAAAAAATCCATTTTTTGAGTGAAAACATAAACGTCCATTTATCTTGGAAACTAGAAGAGATACAGCCAAACCAATGAAAATCTGTGATTACTTCTATTTCCCAAGAAAAATCCATTTTTTGTGTGAAAACATAAAAGTCCATTTATCTTGGAAACTAGAAGAGATAGAACCAAAACAATGGTGATTTGTGAATTCCCAAGAAAAATTCATTTTTTGAGTGAAAACATAAAAGTCCATTTATCTTGGAAACTAGAAGAGATAGAACCAAAGCAATGATAATCTGTGATCACTTCTATTTCTAAAGAAAAATCCATTTTTTGAGTGAAAACATAAATGTCCATTTATCTTGGAAACTAGAAGAGATACAGCCGAAACTAGGATACTAGAAGAGATAGAGGCAAAGCAATGATAATCTGTGATCACTTCTATTTCTAAAGAAAAATCAATTTTTTGAGTGAAAACATAAAAGTCCATTTATCTTGGAAACTAGAAGAGATAGAACCAAACCAATGATAATCTGTGATCACTTCTATTTCTAAAGAAAAATCCATTTTTTGAGTGAAAACATAAAAGTCCATTTATCTTGGAAACTAGAAGAGATACAGCCGAAACAATGATAATCTGTGATCACTTCTAATTCCCAAGAAAAATTCATTTTTTTAATGAAAACATAAAAGTACAATTATCTTGGAAACTAGAAGAGATAGAGCCAAAGCAACGATAATCTGTGATCACTTCTATTTCTAAAGAAAAATCCATTTTTTTAATGAAAACATAAAAGTATATTTATCTTGGAAACTAGAAGAGATAGAGCCAAAACAATGATAAATTGTGATCACGTTTCTTCCCCAAGAAAAATCCATTTTTTGAGTGAAAACATAAAAGTCCATTTATCTTGGAAATTAGAAGAGATGGAGCCAAAGCAATGATAATCTGTGATCACTTCTATTTCTAAACAAAAATCCATCATTTGAGTGAAAACATAAAAGTCCATTTATTTTGGAAACTAGAAGAGATACAGCCAAACCAATGAAAATCTGTGATCTATTTTTTGAGTGAAAACATAAAAGTCTATTTATCTTGGAAACTAGAAGAGATATACCCAAAGCAATGATAATCTGTGAACACTCCTATTTCTTAAGAAAAATCCATTTTTTGAGTGAAAACATAAAAGTCCATTTATCTTGTAAACTAGAAGAGATAGAGCCAAAGCAATGATAATCTGTGATCACTTCTATTTCTAAAGAAAAATCCATCATTTGAGTGAAAACATAAAAGTCCATTTATCTTGGAAACTAGAAGAGATAGAGCCAAAGCAATGATAATATTAGATCACTTCTATTTCTAAAGAAAAATCCATAATTTGAGTGAAAACATAAAAGTCTATTTATCTTGGGTACTAGAAGGGATAGAGCCAAAGCAATGATAATCTGTAACCACTTCTATTTCTAAAGAAAAATCAATTTTTTGAGTGAAAACATAAAAGTCCATTTATCTTGGAAACTAGAAGAGATAGAGTAAACAACAATGATTATCTGTGATCACTTCTATTTCCCAAGAAAAATCAATTCTTTGAGTGAAAACATAAAAATCCATTTATCTTGGAAACTAGAATAGATAGAGCCAAAACAATGATAATCTGTGATCACTTCTATTTCTTAAGAAAAATTCAGTTTTTGAGTGAAAACATAAAAGTCCATTTATCTTGGAGACTAGAAGAGATGGAGCCAAAGCAATGATAATCTGTGATCACTTCTATTTCTAAAGAAAAATCCATTTTTTGAGTGAAAACATAAAAGTCTATTTATCTTGGAATCTAGAAGAGATAGAGGCAAAGCAACGATAATCTGTGATCAGTTTTATTTCCCAAGAAAAATCCATTTTTTGAGTGAAACACAAAAGTCCATTTGTCTTGGAAACTAGAAGAGATAGACCCAAAACAATGATTATCTGTGATCACTTCTCTTTCCCAAGAAAAATCCATCATTTGAGTGAAAACATAAAAGTCAATTTATCTTTGAAACTAGAAGAGATAGAACCAAAAAAATGATTATCTGTGATCACTTCTATTTCACAAGAAAAATCAATTTTTTGAGTGAAAACATAAACGTCCATTTATCTTGGAAACTAGAAGAGATACAGCCAAAACAATGATAATCTGTGATCAGTTTTATTTCCCAAGAAAAATCCATCATCATTTGAGTGAAAACATAAAATTCCATTTATTTTAGAAACTAGAAGAGATAGAGCCAAACCAATAATAATCTGTGATCACTTCTATTTCCCAAGAAAAATACATAATTTGAGTGAAAACATAAAAGTCTATTTATCTTGGAAACTAGAAGAGATAGAGCCAAAACAATGATATTCTGTGATCACTTCTATTTCTTAAGAAAAATCCATTTTTTGAGTGAAAACATAAAAGTCCATTTGTTTTGGAAACTAGAAGAGATAGAGGCAAAGCAACGTTAATCTGTGATCACTTCTCTTTCCCAAGAAAAATGAATTTTTTGAGTGAAAACATAAACGTCCATTTATCTTGGAAACTAGAAGAGATAGAGCCAAAACAATGATTGTCTGTGATCAGTTTTATTTCCCAAGAAAAATCAATTTTTTGAGTGAAAACACAAAAGTCCATTTATCTTGGAAACTAGAAGAGATAGAGCCAAAACAATAATTTCTGTGATCACTTCTCTTTCCCAAGAGAAATCCATTTTTTTAGTGAAAACATAAAAGTCCATTTATCTTGGAAACTAGAAATTATAGAACCAAAACACTGGCAATCTATGATCACTTCTATTTCTAAAGAAAAAATCCATTTTTTGATTGAAACATAAAAGTCCATTTATCTTGGAAACTAGAAGTGATATACCCAAAACAATGATAATCTGTGATCACTTCTATTTCTTAAGAAAAATCCATGTTTTGAGTGAAAACCTAAAAGTCCATTTATTTTGGAAACTAGAAGAGATAGAGCCAAAACAATGATTATCTGTGATCACTTCTATTTCTAAAGAAAAATCCATTTTTTGAGTGAAAACATAAAAGTCCATTTATCTTGGAAACTAGAAGAGATACAGCCAAAACAATGCCGATTTGTGATCACTTCTAATTCCCAACAAAAACCCATTTTTTTAGTGAAAACATAAAAGTCCATTTATCTTGGAAACTAGAAGAGCTAAAACAATAATAATCTGTGATCAGTTCTAATTCCCAAGAAAAATCCATTATTTGAGTGAAAACATAAAAGTCCACTTATCTTGGAAACTAGAAGAGATAGAGCCAAAGCAATGATAATCTGTGATCACTTCTAATTCCCAAGAAAAATCCATTTTTTTAATGAAAACATTAAAGTCCATTTATCTTGAAAACTAGAAGAGATAGAGCCAAAACAATTATTATCTGTGATCAGCTAAATTTCCGAAAAAAAAAATAAATTTTTTGAGTGAAAACATAAAGGTCCATTTATCTTGGAAACTAGAAGAGATAGAGCCAAACCAATGATAATCTGTGATCACTTCTATTTCCCAAGAAAAATATATAATTTGAGTGAAAACATAAAAAGTTTATTTATCTTGGAAACTAGAAAAGATAGAGCCAAAACTATGGTAATCTGTGCTCACTTCTATTTCCCAAGAAAAATACGTAATTTGAGTGAAATCAAAAAAAGTCCATTTATCTTGGAAACTAAAAGAGATAGAGCCAGAACAATGGTAATCTGTGATCAATTCTATGTCCCAAGAAAAATCCATTTTTTGAGTGAAAACATAAAAGTCCATTTATCTTGGAAACTAGAGGAGATAAAGCCAAACCAATCAAAATCTGTGATCCATTTTTTGAGTGGAAACATAAAAGTCCTTTTTTCTTGGAAACTAGAAGAGATAGAGAAAAACCAATGATAATCTGTAATCACTACTATTTCTAAAGAAAAATCCTTGGAAACTAGAAGAGATAGAGCCAAAACAATGGTAATCTGTGCTCACTTCTATTTCCCAAAAAAAAAAACATAATTTGAGTGAAAGCAAAAAAAGTCCATTTATTTTGGAAACTAGAAGAAATAGAGCCAAAACAATGCTAATCTGTGATCACTTCTATTTCCCAAGAAAAATCCATCCTTTGAGTGGCAACCTAAAAGTCTATTTATCTTTGAAACTAGAAGAGATATAGCCAAAACAATGATAATCTGTGATCACTTCTATTTCCCAAGAAAAATCCATGTTTTGAGTGAAAACATAAAAGTCCATTTATCTTGAAAACTAGAAGAGATATAGCCAAAGCAATGATAATCTGTGATCACTTCTATTTCCTAAGAAAAATACATAATTTGAGTGAAAACATAAAAGTCTATAAGAGATAGAGCCAAAACAATCGTAATCTGTGATCACTTCTATTTCTCAAGAAAAATCCAGCATCATTTGAGTGAAAACATAAAATTCTATTTATTTTAGAAACTGGAAGAGATAGAGCCAAACCAATAATAATCTGCGATCACTTCTATTTCCCAAGAAAAATACATAATTTGAGTGAAAACATAAAAGTCCATTTATCTTGCAAACTAGAAGGGATAGAGCCAAAACACTGGCAATCTGTGATCGCTTCTATTTCTAAAGAAAAATTCATTTGTTGTGTGAAAACGTGAAAGTCCATTTATCTTGGAAACAAGATTACCAATGGTAATCTGTGATCACTTCTATTTCCCAAGATTAATACACTTTTTTAAGTAAAAACAAAAAAGTCCATTTATCTTGGAAACTAGAAGAGATAGAGCCAATACAATGGTAATCTGTGATCACTTCTATTTCCCAAGAAAAATTTTTGAGTGAAAACATAAAAGTCCATTTATCTTGGAAACTAGAAGAGGTAGGTCCAAACCTATGGTAATCTGTGATCACTTCTATCATTTCCCAAGATTAATCCATTTTTTGAGTGAAAACATAAAAGTCCATTTATCTTGGAAACTAGAAGAGATAGAGCCAAAACAATGGTAATCTGTGATCACTTCTAATTCCCAAGAAAAATCCATTTTTTGAGTGGAACCATAAAAGTCCATTTATCTTGGAAACTAGAAGATATATAGCCAAAATAATGATAATCTGTGATCACTTCTATTTCTCAAGAAAAATCCATCATCATTTCAGTGAAAACATAAAATTCCATTTATTTTAGAAACTAGAAGAGATAGGGCCAAACCAATAATAATCTGTGATCACTTCTATTTCCCAAGAAAAATACATAATTTGAGTGAAAACATAAAAGTCCATTTATCTTGGAAACTAGAAGAGATATAGCCAAAACAATGATAATCTGTGATCACTTCTATTTCCCAAGAAAAATTCATAATTTGAGTGAAAACATAAAAGTCCATTTCTGTGATCACTTGGAAACTAGAAGAGATAGAGCTAAAACAATCTGTGATCACTTCTATTTCCCAAGAAAAATTCATAACTTGAGTGAAAACCTAAAAGTCCATTTATCTTGGAAACTAGAAGAGATATAGCCAAAACAATGATAATCTGTGATCACTTCTATTTCCCAAGAAAAATCCATCATTAAATGAAAACATAAAAGTCCATTTGTCTTGGAAACTAGAAGAGATAGAGCTAAAACAATGGTAATCTGTGATCACTTCTATTTCCCAAGAAAAATTTTTGAGTGAAAACATAAAAGTCCATTTATCTTGGAAACTAGAAGAGGTAGAGCCAAAGCAATGATAATCTGTGATCACTTCTATTTCCCAAGAAAAATACATAATTTGAGTGAAAACATAAAAGTCCATTTATCTTGGAAACTAGAAGAGATAGAGCCAAAATAATGGTAATCTGTGATCACTTCTAATTCCCAAGAAAAATCCATTTTTTGAGTGGAACCATAAAAGTCCATTTATCTTGGAAACTAGAAGAGATATAGCCAAAATAATGATAATCTGTGATCACTCCTATTTCTCAAGAAAAATCCATCATCATTTGAGTGAAAACATAAAATTCCATTTATTTTAGAAACTAGAAGAGATAGAGCCAAACCAATGATAGTCTGTGATCACTTCTATTTCCCAAGAAAAACACATAATTTGAGTGAAAACTTAAAAGTCCATTTATCTTGGAAACTAGAAGGGATAGATCCAAAACAATGATAATCTGTGATCACTTCTATTTCCCAAGAAAAATCCATCATTAAATGACATAAAAGTCCATTTATCTTGGAAACTAGAAGAGATAGAGCCAAAACAATGATAATCTGTGATCACTTCTATTTCCCAAGAAAAATTCATAATTTGAGTGAAAACATAAAATTCCATTCATCTTGGAAACTAGAAGAGATATAGCCAAAACAATGATAATCTGCGATCACTTCTATTTCCCAAGGAAAATACATAATTTGAGTGAAAACATAAAAGTCCATTTATCTTGGAAACTAGAAGAGATAGAGCCAAAACAACGATATTCTGTGATCACTTCTATTTCTCAAGAAATATTCATAATTTGAGTGAAAACATATAAGTCCATTTATCTTGGAAACTAGAAGAGATATAGCCCAAACAATGATAATCTGTGATCACTTCTATTTCTTAAGAAAAATCCATTTTTTGAGTGAAAACATAAAAGTCCATTTATCTCGGAAACTAGAAGAGGTAGGTCCAAACCAATGGTAATCTGTGATCACTTCTATCACTTCCCAAGATTAATCCATTTTTTGAGTGAAAACATAAAAGTCCATTTATCTTGGAAACTAGAAGAGATAGAGCCAAAACACTGGCAATCTATGATCACTTCTATTTCTAAAGAAAAAATCCATTTTTTGATTGAAACATAAAAGTCCATTTATCTTGGAAACTAGAAGTGATATACCCAAAACAATGATAATCTGTGATCACTTCTATTTCTTAAGAAAAATCCATGTTTTGAGTGAAAACATAAAAGTCCATTTATTTTGGAAACTAGAAGAGATAGAGCCAAAACAATGATTATCTGTGATCACTTCTATTTCTAAAGAAAAATCCATTTTTTGAGTGAAAACATAAAAGTCCATTTATCTTGGAAACTAGAAGAGATACAGCCAAAACAATGCCGATTTGTGATCACTTCTAATTCCCAAGAAAAACCCATTTTTTGAGTGAAAACATAAAAGTCCATTTATCTTGGAAACTAGAAGAGCTAAAACAATAATAATCTGTGATCAGTTCTAATTCCCAAGAAAAATCCATTATTTGAGTGAAAACATAAAAGTCCATTTATCTTGGAAACTAGAAGAGATATAGCCAAAACAATGATAATCTGTGATCAGTTCTATTTCCCAAGAAAAATCAATTTTTTGAGTGAAAACATAAAGTACATTTATCTTGGAAACTAGAAGAGATATAGCCAAAACCATGATAGTCTGTGATCACTTCTATTTCTAAAGAAAAATCCATTTTTTGAGTGAAAACATAAAAGTCCATTTATCTTGGAAACTAGAAGAGATAGAGCCAAAACAATGATAATCTGTGATCACTTCTATTTCTTAAGAAAAATCCATTTTTTGAGTGAAAACATAAAAGTCCATTTATCTTGGAAACTAGAAGAGATAAAGCCAAAGCAATGATAATCTGTGATCACTTCTATTTCTAAAGAAAAATCCATTTTTTGAGTGAAATATTAAAGTCCATTTATCTTGGAAACTAGAAGAGATAGAGCCAAACCAATGATAATCTGTGATCAGTTCTACTTCCCAAGAAAAATCAATCTTTTGAGTGAAAACATAAAAGTCCATTTATCTTGGAAACTAGAAGAGATAGAGCCAAACCAATGATAATCTGTGATCACTGCTATTTCCCAAGAAAAATCCATCATTTGAGTGAAAACGTGAAAGTCCATTTATCTTGGAAACTAGAAGAGATAGAGCCAAACCAATGATAATCTGTGATCACTTCTATTTCTTAAGAAAAATACATAATTTGAGTGAAAACATAAAAGTCCATTTATCTTGGAAACTAGAAGAGATAGAGCAAAAACAATGGTAATCTGTGATCACTTCTATTTCCCAAGAAAAATCCATTTATTAAGTGAAACCATAAAAGTCCATTTATCTTGGAAACTAGAAGAGATTGAGCCAAAACAATGGTAATCTGTGATCACTTCTATTTCCCAAGAAAAATACATAATTTAAGTGAAAACATAAAAGTCCATTTATTTTGGAAACTAGAAGAGATAGAGCCAAAACAATTATAATATGTGATCACATCTATTTCTAAACAAAAAATCCATTTTTTGAGTGAAAACATAAAAGTCCATTTATCTTGGAAACTAGAAGAGATATAGCCAAAACAATGATAATCTGTGATCACTTCTATTTCAAAACAAAAAATCAATTTTTTGAGTGAAAACATAAAAGTCCATTTATCTTGGAAACTAGAAGAGATATAGCCAAAACAATGATAATCTGTGATAACTTCTATTTCCCTAGAAAAATACATAATTTGAGTGAAAACATAAAAGTCCGTTTATCTTGGAAACTAGAAGAGATAGAGCCAAACCAATGATAATCTGTGATCACTTCTATTTCCCAAGAAAAATCCATCATTTGAGTGAAAACGTGAAAGTCCATATATCTTGGAAACTAGAAGAGATAGAGCCAAACAAATGATAATCTGTGATCACTTCTATTTCTTAAGAAAAATCCATGTTTTGAATGAAAACATAAAAGTCCATTTAACTAGAAGAGATATAGCCAAAACAATGGTAATCTGTGATCACTTCTATTTCCCAAGAAAAAAAAAAATAATTTGAGTGAAAACATAAAAGTCCATTTATGTTGGAAACTAGAAGAGATAGAGTAAAAACAATGGTAATCTGTGATCACTTGTATCTCCCAAGAAAAATCCATTTATTAAGTGAAACCATAAAAGTCCATTTATCTTGGAAACTAGAAGAGATTGAGCCAAAACAATGGTAATCTGTGATCACTTCTATTTCCCAAGAAAAATACATAATTTGAGTGAAAACATAAAAGTCCATTTATTTTGGAAACTAGAAGAGATAGAGCCAAAACAATGATAATATGTGATCACTTCTATTTCTAAACAAAAAATCCATTTTTTGAGTGAAAACATAAAAGTCCATTTATCTTGGAAACTAGAAGAGATATAGCCAAAACAATGATAATCTGTGATCACTTCTATTTCCCTAGAAAAATACATAATTTGAGTGAAAACATAAAAGTCCATTTATCTTGGAAACTAGAAGAGATAGAGCCAAAACAATAGTAATATGTGATCACTTCAATTTCCCAAGAAAAATCCATCATTGGAGTGAAAACATAAAAGTCCATTTATCTTGGAAACTAGAAGAGATAGAGCCAAAACAATGATAATCTGTGATCACTTCTATTTCTTAAGAAAAATCCATGTTTTGAGTGAAAACATAAAAGTCCATTTATCTTGGAAACTAGAAGAGATAGAGCCAAACAAATGATAATATGTGATCACTTCTATTTCTTAAGAAAAATCCATGTTTTGAGTGAAAATATAAAAATCTATTTATCTTGGAAACTAGAAGAGATATAGCCAAAACAATGATAATCTGTGATCACTTCTATTTCCCAAAAAAATCCATAATTTGAGTGAAAACATAAACGTCCATTTATCTTAGAAACTAGAAGAGATAGAGCAAAACCAATGATAATCTGTGATCACATCCATTTTTTAAGAAAAATCCATGTTTTGAGTGAAAACATAAAAGTCCATTTATCTTGGAAACTAGAAGAGATATAGCCAAAACAATGGTAATCGGTGATCACTTCTATTTCCCAAGAAAAATCAATTTTTTGAGTGAAAACATAAAAGTCCATTTATCTTGGAAACTAGAAGAGATAGAGCCAAAACAATGATAATATGTGATCACTTCTATTTCTAAACAAAAAATCCATGTTTTGAGTGAAAACATAAAAGTCCATTTATCTTGGAAACTAGAAGAGATAGAGCAAAACCAATGATAATCTGTGATCACATCCATTTTTTAAGAAAAATCCATGTTTTGAGTGAAAACATAAAAGTCCATTTATCTTGGAAACTAGAAGAGATATAGCCAAAACAATGGTAATCGGTGATCACTTCTATTTCCCAAGAAAAATCAATTTTTTGAGTGAAAACATAAAAGTTCATTTATCTTGGAAACTAGAAGAGATACATCCAAAACAATGATAGCCTTTGATCACTTCTATTTCTTAAGAAAAATCCATTTTTTGAGTGAAAACATAAAAGTTCATTTATCTTGGAAACTAGAAGAGATACAGCCAAAACAATGGTAATCTGTGATAACTTCTATTTCCCAAGAAAAATCCATTTTTTGAGTGAAAACATAAAAGTCCATTTACCTTGTAAACTAGAAGAGATAGAGCCAAAACAATCTGTGATCACTTCTATTTCCCAAGAAAAGTCAAATTTTTGAGTGAAAACATAAACGTCCATTTATCTTGGAAACTAGAAGAGATAGAGCCAAAACAATGATTATCTGTGATCAGTTCTGTTTCCCAAGAAAAATCAAGTTTTTGAGTGAAAACATAAAAGTCCATTTATCTTGGAAACTAGAAGAGATAGAGCCAAAACAATGATAATCTGTGATCACTTCTACTTCCCTAGAAAAATCCATCATTTGAGTGAAAACATAAAAGTCCATTTATCTCGGAAACTTAAGGAGATAGAGCCAAAGCAATGATAATCTGTGATCGCTTCTATTTCTAAAGAAAGATCAATTTTTTGAGTGAAAACATAAAAGTCCATTTATCTTGGAAACTAGAAGCGATATAGCCAAAACAATGATAATCTCTGATCAGTCCTATTTCTTAAGAAAAGTCCATTTTTGAGTGAAAACATAAATGTCCATTTATTTTGAAAACTAGAAGCGATGGAGCCAAAACAATAATAATCTGTGATCACTTCTATTTCTTAAGAAAAATCCATTTTTTTAGTGAAAACATAAAAGTCCATTTATCTTGGAAACTAGAAGAGATAGAGCCAAAACAATGATTATCTGTGATCACTTCTATTTCCCAAGAAAAGTCAAATTTTTGAGTGAAAACATAAACGTCCATTTATCTTGGAAACTAGAAGAGATAGAGACAAAACAATGATTACCTGTGATCAGTTCTATTTCCCACGAAAAATCAATTTTTTGAGTGAAAACATAAAAGTCCATTTATCTTGGTAACTAGAAGAGATTCTATTTCTAAAGAAAAATCCATTTTTTGAGTGAAAACCTAAAAGTCCATTTATATTGGAAACAATGATAATCTGCGATCACTACTATTTCTTTAGAAAAATCCATTTTTTGAGTGAAAACATAAAAGTCCATTTATTTTGGAAACTAGAAGAGATAGAGCTAAACCAATGATAATCTGTGATCACTTCTATTTCTAAAGAAAGGTCCATTTTTTGAGTGAAAACATAAAAGTCCATTTATCTTGGAAACTAGAAGAGATAGAGCCAAAACAATGATAATCTATGATCACTTCTATTTTTTAAGAAAAATCCACTTTTTGAGTGAAAACATAAAAGTCAATTTATCTCGGAAACTTTAAGAGATAGAGCCAAAGCAAGAAAAATCAAGAAAAATCCATCATTTGAGTGAAAACGTGAAAGTCCATTTATCTTGGAAACTAGAAGAGATAGAGCCAAACAAATGATAATCTGTGATCACTTCTATTTCTTAAGAAAAATCCATGTTTTGAATGAAAACATAAAAGTCCATTTAACTAGAAGAGATATAGCCAAAACAATGGTAATCTGTGATCACTTCTATTTCCCAAGAAAAAAAAAATAATTTGAGTGAAAACATAAAAGTCCATTTATGTTGGAAACTAGAAGAGATAGAGTAAAAACAATGGTAATCTGTGATCACTTGTATCTCCCAAGAAAAATCCATTTATTAAGTGAAACCATAAAAGTCCATTTATCTTGGAAACTAGAAGAGATTGAGCCAAAACAATGGTAATCTGTGATCACTTCTATTTCCCAAGAAAAATACATAATTTGAGTGAAAACATAAAAGTCCATTTATTTTGGAAACTAGAAGAGATAGAGCCAAAACAATGATAATATGTGATCACTTTTATTTCTAAACAAAAAATCCATTTTTTGAGTGAAAACATAAAAGTCCATTTATCTTGGAAACTAGAAGAGATATAGCCAAAACAATGATAATCTGTGATCACTTCTATTTCCCTAGAAAAATACATAATTTGAGTGAAAACATAAAAGTCCATTTATCTTGGAAACTAGAAGAGATAGAGCCAAAACAATAGTAATATGTGATCACTTCAATTTCCCAAGAAAAATCCATCATTGGAGTGAAAACATAAAAGTCCATTTATCTTGGAAACTAGAAGAGATAGAGCCAAAACAATGATAATCTGTGATCACTTCTATTTCTTAAGAAAAATCCATGTTTTGAGTGAAAACATAAAAGTCCATTTATCTTGGAAACTAGAAGAGATAGAGCCAAACAAATGATAATATGTGATCACTTCTATTTCTTAAGAAAAATCCATGTTTTGAGTGAAAATATAAAAATCTATTTATCTTGGAAACTAGAAGAGATATAGCCAAAACAATGATAATCTGTGATCACTTCTATTTCCCAAAAAAATCCATAATTTGAGTGAAAACATAAACGTCCATTTATCTTGGAAACTAGAAGAGATAGAGCAAAACCAATGATAATCTGTGATCACATCCATTTTTTAAGAAAAATCCATGTTTTGAGTGAAAACATAAAAGTCCATTTATCTTGGAAACTAGAAGAGATATAGCCAAAACAATGGTAATCGGTGATCACTTCTATTTCCCAAGAAAAATCAATTTTTTGAGTGAAAACATAAAAGTCCATTTATCTTGGAAACTAGAAGAGATAGAGCCAAAACAATGATAATATGTGATCACTTCTATTTCTAAACAAAAAATCCATGTTTTGAGTGAAAACATAAAAGTCCATTTATCTTGGAAACTAGAAGAGATAGGGCCAAACAAATGATAATATGTGATCACTTCTATTTCTTAAGAAAAATCCATGTTTTGAGTGAAAATATAAAAATCTATTTATCTTGGAAACTAGAAGAGATATAGCCAAAACAATGATAATCTGTGATCACTTCTATTTCCCAAAAAAATCCATAATTTGAGTGAAAACATAAACGTCCATTTATCTTGGAAACTAGAAGAGATAGAGCAAAACCAATGATAATCTGTGATCACATCCATTTTTTAAGAAAAATCCATGTTTTGAGTGAAAACATAAAAGTCCATTTATCTTGGAAACTAGAAGAGATATAGCCAAAACAATGGTAATCGGTGATCACTTCTATTTCCCAAGAAAAATCAATTTTTTGAGTGAAAACATAAAAGTTCATTTATCTTGGAAACTAGAAGAGATACATCCAAAACAATGATAGCCTTTGATCACTTCTATTTCTTAAGAAAAATCCATTTTTTGAGTGAAAACATAAAAGTTCATTTATCTTGGAAACTAGAAGAGATACAGCCAAAACAATGGTAATCTGTGATAACTTCTATTTCCCAAGAAAAATCCATTTTTTGAGTGAAAACATAAAAGTCCATTTACCTTGTAAACTAGAAGAGATAGAGCCAAAACAATGATAATCTGTGATCACTTCTATTTCTAAAGGAAAATCCATCATTTGAGTGAAAAAATAAAAGTAGATTTATCTTGGAAACTAGAAGAGATATAGCCAAAACAATGATAATCTGTGATCAGTTCTAATTCCCAAGAAAAATCCATTCTTTGAGTGAAAACATAAAAGTCCATTTATCTTGGAAACTAGAGGAGTTAGAGCCAAAACAATGATAATCTGTGATCACTTCTATTTCTAAAGAAAAATCCATTTTTTTAGTGAAAACATAAAAGTCCATTTATCTTGGAAACTAGACGAGATACAGCCAAAACAATGGTAATCTGTGATCAGTTCTATTTCCCAAGAAAAACCTATCATTTGAGTGAAAACATAAAAGTCCATTTATCTTGGAAACTAGAAGAGATAGAGCCAATCCAACGATAATCTGTGATCACTTCTATTTCTAAAGAAAAATCCATTTTTTGAGTGAAAACATAAAAGTCCATTTATCTTGGAAACAAGAAGAGATATAGCCAAAACAATGATAATCTGTGATCAGTTTTATTTCCCAAGAAAAATCCATTTTTTTTAGTGAAAACATAAAAGTCCATTTATCTTAGAAATTAGAAGAGATAGAGCCAAAACAATAATTATCTGTGAACAGCTATATTTCCCAAGAAAAATCCGTAATTTGAGTGAAAACATAAAAGTCTATTTATCTTGGAAACCAGAAGAGATACAGCCAAAACAATGATTATCTGTGATCACTTCTATTTCCCAAGAAAAGTCAAATTTTTGAGTGAAAACATAAACGTCCATTTATCTTGGAAACTAGAAGAGATAGAGCCAAAACAATGATTATCTGTGATCAGTTCTGTTTCCCAAGAAAAATCAAGTTTTTGAGTGAAAACATAAAAGTCCATTTATCTTGGAAACTAGAAGAGATAGAGCCAAAACAATGATAATCTGTGATCACTTCTACTTCCCAAGAAAAATCCATCATTTGAGTGAAAACATAAAAGTCCATTTATCTCGGAAACTTAAGGAGATAGAGCCAAAGCAATGATAATCTGTGATCGCTTCTATTTCTAAAGAAAGATCAATTTTTTGAGTGAAAACATAAAAGTCCATTTATCTTGGAAACTAGAAGCGATATAGCCAAAACAATGATAATCTCTGATCAGTCCTATTTCTTAAGAAAAGTCCATTTTTGAGTGAAAACATAAATGTCCATTTATTTTGAAAACTAGAAGCGATAGAGCCAAAACAATAATAATCTGTGATCACTTCTATTTCTTAAGAAAAATCCATTTTTTTAGTGAAAACATAAAAGTCCATTTATCTTGGAAACTAGAAGAGATAGAGCCAAAACAATGATTATCTGTGATCACTTCTATTTCCCAAGAAAAGTCAAATTTTTGAGTGAAAACATAAACGTCCATTTATCTTGGAAACTAGAAGAGATAGAGACAAAACAATGATTACCTGTGATCAGTTCTATTTCCCACGAAAAATCAATTTTTTGAGTGAAAACATAAAAGTCCATTTATCTTGGTAACTAGAAGAGATTCTATTTCTAAAGAAAAATCCATTTTTTGAGTGAAAACCTAAAAGTCCATTTATATTGGAAACAATGATAATCTGCGATCACTACTATTTCTTTAGAAAAATCCATTTTTTGAGTGAAAACATAAAAGTCCATTTATTTTGGAAACTAGAAGAGATAGAGCTAAACCAATGATAATCTGTGATCACTTCTATTTCTAAAGAAAGGTCCATTTTTTGAGTGAAAACATAAAAGTCCATTTATCTTGGAAACTAGAAGAGATAGAGCCAAAACAATGATAATCTATGATCACTTCTATTTTTTAAGAAAAATCCACTTTTTGAGTGAAAACATAAAAGTCAATTTATCTCGGAAACTTTAAGAGATAGAGCCAAAGCAATGATAATCTGTGATCACTTCTATTTCTAAAGAAAGATCAATTTTTTGAGTGAAAACATAAAAGTCCATTTATCTTGGAAACTAGAAGCGATATAGCCAAAACAATGATAATCTCTGATTAGTCCTATTTCTTAAGAAAAGTCCATTTTTGAGTGAAAACATAAATGTCCATTTATTTTGAAAACTAGAAGCGATAGAGCCAAAACAATAATAATCTGTGATCACTCCTATTTCTTAAGAAAAATCCATTTTTTTAGTGAAAACATAAAAGTCCATTTATCTTGGAAACTAGAAGAGATAGAGCCAAAACAATGATTATCTGTGATCACTTCTATATCCCAAAAAAAATCAATTTTTTGAGTGAAAAAATAAACGTCCATTTATCTTGGAAACTAGAAGAGATACAGCCAAAACAATGATAATCTGTGATCACTTCTAATTCCCAAAAAAAATCTATTTTTCGAGTGAAAACATAAAGGTCCATTTATCTTGGAAACTAGAAGAGTTATAGCCAAACCAATAAAAATCTGTGATCACTTCTATTTCTAAAGATAAATCCATTTTTTTAATGAAAACATAAAAGTCCATTTATTTGGGAAACTACAAGAGATGGAGCCAAAACAATAGTAATCTCTGATCACTTCTATTTCTAAAGAAAAATCCATTTTTTGGGTATGATAATCTGTGATCATTTTCATTTCCCAAGAAAAATCCATTTTTTGAGTGAAAACATAAAAGTCCATTTATCTTGGAAACTAGGAGAGATGGAGCCAAAACAATGGTAATCTCTGATCACTTATATTTCTAAAGAAAAATCCATTTTTTGAGTGAAAACATAAAAGTCCATTAATTCTAATTCCCAAGAAAAATCCGTTTTATGAGTGAAAACATAAAAGTCCATTTATCTTGCAAACTAGAAGAGGTAGAGCCAAAACAATGATGATCTGTGATCACTTCAATTTCCAAAGAAAAATAAATTGTTTGAGTGAAAACATAAAAGTCCATTTTTCTTGGAAACTAGAAGAGATAGAGCCAAAACAATGGTAATCTGTGATCACTTCCATTTCTAAGGAAAAATCAATTGTTTGTGTGAAAACATAAAAGTCCATTTATCTTGGAAACTAGAAGAGATAGAGCCAAACCAGTGATAATCTGTGATGACTTCTATTTCCCAAGAAAAATCCATCATTTGAGTGAAAACATAAAAGTCCATTTATCTTAGAAAATAGAAGAGATAGAGCCAAAACAATGGTAATCTGTGATCACTTCTATTTCCCAAGAACAATCCATCATTTGAGTGAAGACATAAAAGTCCATTTAACTTGGAAACTAGAAGAGATACAGCAAAACAATGATAATCTGTGATTACTTATAATTCACAAGAAAAATACATAATTTGAGTGAAAACATAAAACATAAAAGTCAATTTATCTTGGAAACTAGAAGAGATGGTTAGGTTAGGTTTTCTCAGGTAGCCAATTTCGGCTTTACTTGGGTCCATGTTGATCCCTTTGTAAAAATACCTGTAGGAAAAAGAAAAGAGAAGAAGAAATAGGGAAGAGTGGAAGAACAGAGACAGTTGCAAAGAGAAGGAGATGATGAGAAATGAGAGAGCCGGGGCAGCTGCCGTGGATGAATAGTGTGAGTAATAGGATTCACACCCATTTTTACAAATTATTGAACTCTAGAAGACGTTCTAATTGAATGTTTGACAATTCGGATAGATCACCAAAATAGGTCGATACAATCCTACAGTAATCGTTGAACGGGAGACCAATGCGTCTGGCATGGTTCCCAAATTTACAGTGACCAGTGATTATCGATATTAGCCTACTTAACTGCGGTCTTTGGAGACCAAGAAGATATTTAGACCTTTGAGGATCCATTTGTGGCCACAGTACTCTACATATTGAGCACGTGTGTTCACGCGAACATTTGTCGCGAGCGATGCAGAGGCAGTTTTCACTGATTTGCCTCTTAATTGCAAGTAGTGGTATACCGCAGAACTGATCTATATCCATTCTGCTAAGCATAGTGCCAGCTCTTGCCAAGGTGTCAGCAATACCATTGCCATACGAAATCCCATGTCCCTTTACCCAAATTAGGGTGATGTTCGAATGTCTCGCCGTCTCATTGAGATACGTCCGGCATTCATGGACAATTTTGGATGTGGAGAACACACCAGTTAGGGATTTCATAGCAGCTTAACTATCGGTATAAATTCTGATATCCCTGTTAGATATCCGATAGTACCTTAGCCAATTTACCGCCCTCTTTATCGCCGATATTTCAGCCTGAAGGATACTACATTCATCATTAAGTCGGAAGGAGATTTTCGTTCCAAATTCCTCAATGAAAATGCCACCACCAACTCCTTTCGTCGTCTTTGATCCGTCTGTATACACCCGGAGCAATTATTTGGCGGAAGGAGAGATTCTTCAGACTCCGAAGAGATATAATATTGGAACTTTCTCACTAGAGACGGTACCGGAATACAATAATCAACAATGTACTGATTATTCGGTATAAGATCTATGATCCTAGCATGACCTATGGAGCATTGTTTCCACTTGCCAGTTACACTCAATCTGGCCGCAGTTGACATAGCCAATTTCCTTGCAAGGAGATCGACCGAGAGCCAGTTGAGCAACTAGAAGAGAAACAGCCAAAACAATGATAATCTGTGATCACCTCTTTTTCCTAAGAAATTCAATTTTTTGAGTGAAAACATAAACGTCCATTTTTCTTGGAAACTAGAAGATATATAGCCAAAACAATGGTAATCTGTGATCACTTCTATTTCCCAAGAAAAATTCATCATTTGAGTGAAAACATAAAAGTCCATTTACCTTGGAAACAAGAAGAGATATAGCAAAAACAATGAAAATCTGTGATCACTTCTATTTCTAAAGAAAAATCCATTTTTGGAGTGAAAACATAAAAGTCCATTTATCTTGGAAACTAGAAGAGATACAGCCAAACCAATGAAAATCTGTGATCACTTCTATTTCCCAAGAAAAATCCATTTTTTGAGTGAAAACTTAAAAGTCCATTTATCATGGAAACTACAAGAGATAGAGCCAAAACAATCATAATCTGTGATCACTTCTATTTCCCAAGAAAAATCCAGTTTTTGAGCGAAAACATAAAAGTCCATTTATCTTGGAAACTAGAAGAGATAGAGCCAAAGCAATGGTAATCTGTGATCGCTTCTATTTTTAAAGAAAAATCCATTTTTTGAGTGAAAACATAAAAGTCCATTTATCTTGGAACCCAGAAGAGATAGAGCCAAAGCAATGATAACCTGTGAACGCTTCTATTTCTAAAGAAAAATCCATTACTTGAGTGAAAACATAAAAGTCCATTTATCTTGGAAACTAGAAGAGATAGTGCCAAAGCAATGATAATCTGTGATCACTTCTATTTCTAAAGAAAAATCCATTTTTTGAGTAAAAACATAAAAGTCCAATTATCTTGGAAACTAGAAGAGATAGAGCCAAAGCAATGGTCATCAGTGATTACTTCTATTTCTAAAGAAATATTCATTTTTTGAGTGAAAACATGAAAGTCAATTTATCTTGGAAACTAGAAGCGAAAAAGCCAAAACAATGGTAATCTGTGATCCCTTCTAATTCCAAAGAAAAATCTATTTTTTGAGTGAAAACATAAAAGTCCATTTATCTTGGAAACTAAAAGAGATAGAGCCAAAACAATGGTAATCTGTGATCACTTCTATTTCCCAAGAAAAATCCATTTTTTGAGTGAAAACATAAAAGTCCATTTATCTTGGAAACTAGAAGGGATAGAGCCAAAACAATGATAATCTGTGATCACTTCTATTTCTAAAGAAAAATCCATTTTTGAGTGAAAACATAAAAGTCCATTTATCTTGGAAACTAGAAGAGATAGAGCCAAAACAATGATAATCTGTGATCACTTCTATTTCTTAAGAAAAATCCATTTTTTGAGTGAAAACATAAAAGTCCATTTATCTTGGAAACTAGAAGAGATAGAGTGAAAACAATGGTAATCTGTGATCACTTCTATTTGCCAAGAAAATTCCATCATTTGAGTGAAAACATAAACATCCATTTATCTTGGAAACTAGAAGTGATAGGGCCAAAACAATGATAATCTGTGATCACTTCTATTTCCCAAGAAAAATCAATTTTTTGAGTGAAAATATAAAAGTCCATTTATCTTGGAAACTAGAAGAGATAGAGCCAAACCAATGATAATATGTGATCAGTTCTACTTCCCAAGAAAAATCAATTTTTTGAGTGAAAACATAAAAGTCCATTTATCATGGAAACTAGAAGAGATAGAGCCAAACCAATGATAATCTGTGATCACTTCTATATCCAAAGAAAAATCCATCATTTGAGTGAAAACGTGAAAGTCCATTTATCTTGGAAATTAGAAGAGATAGAGCCAAACCAATGATAATCTGTGATCACTTCTATTTCTTAAGAAAAATCCATTTTTTGAGTAAAAACATAAAAGTCCAATTATCTTGGAAACTAGAAGAGATAGAGCCAAAGCAATGGTCATCAGTGATCACTTCTATTTCTAAAGAAAAATTCATTTTTTGAGTGAAAACATGAAAGTCAATTTATCTTGGAAACTAGAAGCGAAAAAGCCAAAACAATGGTAATCTGTGATCACTTCTAATTCCAAAGAAAAATCTATTTTTTGAGTGAAAACATAAAAGTCCATTTATCTTGGAAACTAAAAGAGATAGAGCCAAAACAATGGTAATCTGTGATCACTTCTATTTCCCAAGAAAAATCCATTTTTTGAGTGAAAACATAAAAGTCCATTTATCTTGGAAACTAGAAGGGATAGAGCCAAAACAATGATAATCTGTGATCACTTCTATTTCTAAAGAAAAATCCATTTTTTGAGTGAAAACATAAAAGTCCATTTATCTTGGAAACTAGAAGAGATAGAGCCAAAACAATGATAATCTGTGATCACTTCTATTTCTTAAGAAAAATTCATTTTTTGAGTGAAAACATGAAAGTCAATTTATCTTGGAAACTAGAAGCGAAAAAGCCAAAACAATGGTAATCTGTGATCACTTCTAATTCCAAAGAAAAATCTATTTTTTGAGTGAAAACATAAAAGTTCATTTATCTTGGAAACTAAAAGAGATAGAGCCAAAACAATGGTAATCTGTGATCACTTCTATTTCCCAAGAAAAATCCATTTTTTGAGTGAAAACGTGAAAGTCCATTTATCTTGGAAACTGGAAGGGATAGAGCCAAAACAATGATAATCTGTGATCACTTCTATTTCTAAAGAAAAATCCATTTTTTGAGTGAAAACATAAAAGTCCATTTATCTTGGAAACTAGAAGAGATAGAGCCAACACAATGATAATCTGTGATCACTTCTATTTCCCAAGAAAAATCAATTTTTTGAGTGAAAACATAAAAGTCCATTTATCTTGGAAACTAGAAGAGATAGCCATAACAATGATAATCTGTGATCACTTCTATTTCTAAAGAAAAATCCATTTTTTGAGTAAAAACATAAAAGTCCAATTATCTTGGAAACTAGAAGAGATAGAGCCAACGTAATGGTCATCAGTGATCACTTTTTTTCTAAAGAAAAATTCATTTTTTGAGTGAAAACATGAAAGTCAATTTATCTTGGAAACTAGAAGCGAAAAAGCCAAAACAATGGTAATCTGTGATCACTTCTAATTCCAAAGAAAAATCTATTTTTTGAGTGAAAACATAAAAGTCCATTTATCTTGGAAACTAAAAGAGATAGAGCCAAAACAATGGTAATCTGTGATCACTTCTATTTCCCAAGAAAAATTCATTTTTTGAGTGAAAACATAAAAGTCCATTTATCTTGGAAACTAGAAGGGATAGAGCCAAAACAATGATAATCTGTGATCACTTCTATTTCTAAAGAAAAATCCATTTTTTGAGTGAAAACATAAAAGTCCATTTATCTTGGAAACTAGAAGAGATAGAGCCAAAACAATGATAATCTGTGATCACTTCTATTTCTTAAGAAAAATTCATTTTTTGAGTGAAAACATGAAAGTCAATTTATCTTGGAAACTAGAAGCGAAAAAGCCAAAACAATGGTAATCTGTGATCACTTCTAATTCCAAAGAAAAATCAATTTTTTGAGTGAAAACATAAAAGTCCATTTATCTTGGAAACTAAAAGAGATAGAGCCAAAACAATGGTAATCTGTGATCACTTCTATTTCCCAAGAAAAATCCATTTTTTGAGTGAAGACATAAAAGTCCATTTATCTTGTAAACTAGAAGGGATAGAGCCAAAACAATGATAATCTGTGATCACTTCTATTTCTAAAGAAAAATCCATTTTTTGAGTGAAAACATAAAAGTCCATTTATCTTGGAAACTAGAAGAGATAGAGCCAAAACAATGATAATCTGTGATCACTTCTATTTCTAAAGAAAAATCCATTTTTCGAGTGAAAACATAAAAGTCCATTTATCTTGGAAACTAGAAGAGATAGAGCCAAAACAATGATAATCTGTGATCACTTCTATTTCTTAAGAAAAATCCATTTTTTGAGTGAAAACATAAAAGTCCATTTATCTTGGAAACTAGAAGAGATAAAGCCAAAGCAATGATAATCTGTGATCATTTTTATTTCTAAAGAAAAATCCATTTTTTGAGTGAAAACATAAAAGTCTATTTATCTTGGAAACTAGAAGAGATAGAGCCATAACAATGATAATCTGTGAACCTTCTATTTTTAAAGAAAAATCCATTTTTTGAGTGAAAATATAAAAGTCCATATATCTTGGAAACTAGAAGAGAATGATAATCTGTGATCAGTTCTATTTCCGAAGAAAAATCCATTTTTGAGTGAAAACATAAAAGTCTATTTATCTTGGAGACTAGAAGAGATATAGCCAAAACAATGGTAATCTGTGATCACTTCTATTTCCCAAGCAAAATGTATTTTTTGAGTGAAAGCATAAAGGTCCATTTATTTTGGAAACTAGAAGAGATAGAGCCAAAATAACGACCAGTTCTATTTCCCAAGAAAAAGAAAATATAAAAGTCCATTTATCTTGGAAACTAGAAGAGATAGATCCAAAACAATGATCATCTGTGATCACTTCTATTTCACAAGAAAAATCCATTATTTTAGTGAAAACATAAAAGTCCATTTATCTTGGAAACTAGAAGAGATAGAGCCAAAACAATGATAATCTGTGATCACTTCTGTTTCTAAAGAAAAATCCATTTTTTGAGTGAAAACATAAAAGTCCATTTATCTTGGAAACGAGAAGAGATAGAGCCAAAACAATGGTTATCTGTGATCACTTCTATTTCCCAAGAAAAATACATAATTTGAGTGAAAACATAAAAGTCCATTTATCTTGGAAACTAGAAGAGATAGAGCCAAAACAATGGTAATCTGTGATCACTTCTATTTCCCAAGAAAAATACATCATTTGAGTGAAAACATAAAAGTCCATTTATCTTGGAAACTAGAAGAGATATAGCCAAACCAATGATAATCTGTGATCACTTCTATTTCCCAAGAAAAATCCATCATTTGAGTGAAAACATAAAAGTGTATTTATCTTGGAAACTAGAAGAGATAGAACCAAAACAATGGTTATCTGTTATCACTTCTATTTCCCAAGAAAAATACATAATTTGAGTGAAAACATTAAAGTCCATTTATCTTGGAAACTAGAAGAGATATAGCGAGAACAATGATAATTTCTGATGACTTCTATTTCTTAAGAAAAATCCGCTTTTTGAGTGAAAACATAAAAGTCCATTTATCTTGGAAACTATAAGAGATAGAGCCAAAGCAATGATAATCTGTGATCAATTCTATTTCCCAAGAAAAATCCATTTTTTGAGTGAAAACATAAAAGTCCATTTATCTTGGAAACGAGAAGAGATAGAGCCAAAACAATGGTTATCTGTGATCACTTCTATTTCCTAAGAAAAATACATAATTTGAGTGAAAACATAAAAGTCCATTTATCTTGGAAACTAGAAGAGATAGAGCCAAAACAATGGTAATCTGTGATCACTTCTATTTCCCAAGAAAAATACATCATTTGAGTGAAAACATAAAAGTCCATTTATCTTGGAAACTAGAAGAGATATAGCCAAAACAATGATAATCTGTGATCACTTCTATTTCTTTAGAAAAATCCATGTTTTGAGTGAAAACATACTAGTCCACTTATCTTGGAAACTAGAAGAGATAGAGACAAAACAATGATTATCTGTAATCACTTCTATTTCCCAAGAAAAATCGATTTTTTGAGTGAAAACATAAAAGTCCATTTCTCTTGAAAACTAAAAGAGATAGGGAAAAAACAATTATCATCTGTGATCACTTCTATTTCTAAAGAAGGGATTGAGCCAGAACACTGGCAATCTGTGATCACTTCTATTTCTAAAGAAACATCAATAGTTTGAGTGAAAACATAAAAGTCTATTTATCTTGGAGACTAGAAGAGATAGAACCAAAACAATGGTAATCTGTGATCATAAAAGTCCATTTATTTTGGAAACTAGAAGAGATAGAGCCAAAATAACGATCAGTTCTATTTCCCAAGAAAAATCTATTTTTGAGTGAAAACATGAAAGTCCATTTATCTTGGAAACTAGAAGAGACAGAGCCAAAACAATGGTAATCTGAGATCACTTCTATTTCCCAAGAAAAATCCATCATTTGAGTGAAAACATAAAAGTCCATTTATCTTGGAAACTAAAGGAGATACAGTTAAAATAATGATAATCTGTGATCACTTCTATTTCTAAAGAAAAATCCATCATTTGAGTGAAAACATAAAAGTCTTTTTATCTTGGAAACTAGAAGAGATATAGCCAAACCAAAGATAATCTGTGATCACTTTTATTTATAAAGAAAAATCAATTTTTTGAGTGAAAACATAAAGGTCAATTTATTTTGGAAACTAGAAGAGATAGAGCCAAAACAATGATAATCTGTGATCACTATTTCTAAAGAAGAATCCATCATTTGAGTGAAAACTTAAAAGACCATTTATCTTAGAAACTAGAAGAGATAGAGCCAAAACAATAATAATCTGTGATCACTTTTATTTCCCAACAAAAATCCAATTTTTGAGTGAAAACGTTAAAGTATATTAATCTAGGAAACTAGAAGAGATAGAGCCAAAACAATGGTAATCTGTGATCACCTCTATTTCCCAACAAAAATCCAATTTTATCTTGAAAACAGATTATAATGATAATCTGTGATCACTTCTATTTCCAACTAAAAGTTCATGTTTTCAGTGAAAATATAAAAGTTCATTTATCTTGGAAAACAGAAGAGATAGAGACAGAATAATTATAATCTGTGATCCCACTAAAAATCAAAAAAAAAAACATGAAAGTATTTTTTTTTAATTAGAATATATAGAATCAAAACAATATTCTTGTATATAATTCAGGTAAATTGATACCAATGACTAATATTTTGGGTTACTTTATGCTATATACATACATATGTATGTACTTAAAGGACAATAAAAAATACTTATTCTTGAAAAAGTACTACCTAAGTAATGTAACATTGTCCCAATGATAACTGCTGGGTAACCACTTAGAAACAAATTTTGTATATTATTTACTATTGCACATTTATTTAGTTAGTATTGTAAACACAATGTGAGTACAATGTTTATAAATATATACATATATAAGTATGTATGTATGTGTACATATGCTAAGTATGTATCTGCATGCAACAAATGTATGAAGGCAGCCAGTCATCACTTGAACGACATAATTGGCAGCAAAAGCACAGTTTAACATTTTGCTTTGAAGACAAAAGACGTGTTTGTCTAATTTTTTTTGAATAAGAAGAGTGGCAAAAAAATTTAAGAGTAATTAAAAATGATAACAGTGAGAATTTTGAAAAAACAAATTGTTTAAGTGAATAAAATTTTTACAAAAATGTATTTTAAAATGGTAAGTTAAGGTTGTAAAAGTTCTTCTTTAATACAAAAAATGCTTAAAAATTTCCTTTATAATAGAGGATTTGTTGAGATTTAAATTCGTTGTACAAAATTAAATTTATATGGTAAAATCAGTAAAGCATTCCTTTCGAAATGGCTTATAATAGTTTGACATTATGTTTGTGACTCTGATTCCTTATTATAAATAACGAATCCTGTTAGACGAGCTGTTATTTAAAATCAGCAAAATCGGATAGATATCAATCAAGTTTCATGGTTTTATACAGAATTTTGTATAAGTCCCTAGAGGTTCTATTCCGAAAATAACACTGTTCAATAGTATACATAGTCTGGCCAATAGTCTATATTTTAGTCTGATATATTGCCTATTCTATAGTCTGTATATAATCTTGAGTATAGACTGGCCTATAGATTCTACTATAGTCTGACCTATAGTTTTTACTATATATAGTCTGCTCTATAGTATAGACTATACTCTGGCATATTGTCTGGTATATAATCTTGAGTATAGACTGGCCTATAGATTTTACTATATATAGTCTGCTCTTAGTATAGACTATACTCTGGCGTATTGTCTGGTATATAGTCTTGAGTATAGACTGGCCTATAGTTTCTACTATAGTCTGACCTATAGTTTTTACTATATACATATAGTCTGCTCCATAGTATAGACTATACTCTGGCGTATTGTCTGGTATATAATCTTGAGTATAGACTGGCCTATAGTTTCTACTTTAGTCTGACCTATAACTTTTACTATATATATAGTCTGGTGTATACAATTATCTGGTCTATTATATAATCTATAGTCTGGTCTACATTCTGTACTATTGTCTAGACTACATTCTAATTTATAACGGATACTATAGTTTAGTCTATAATCAAGACTATAGAATAGTTTATAATCGTTACTATAGTATTGCCCATTGTCTAGACTATAGTAAGGCCTATACATTATACAAATTCTGGTCTATAATTCTGACTATAGTTTGATTGTACGGACTAAAGTCTTTTCTATCGCCTCGACCATAGTATGCTCTTTATTCTCGACGTAGTATGCTCTATAGTCTAGACTATAGTCTCCTCTAAAGTCTAGACTATAGTCAGGTCTATAGCCTAGATAATAGACAGGTCTATAATCGAGTCCACTATACTCTATAATCGTGACTATAGTCTGGAATACAATCTAGACTATGGTAAATATGTTTTCTGGTAAATAACTGAGTCTTCGTAGCACCGATATTCGAAATTGGCTTCAAATTAACAAACATGAGTTGATATAATGGGTTCGATTATACGCTTTTATGTATATTATTGGTGCTTTTGTCCAATTAAAGCAATGCTGAAGAGCAATGCTTAATAAAAGTATACACTTCTCAGAAAAAGCTTGCAAACGTCGATATAACTCCATTCCATTTCTTCAAACTTACGAGTTAAAGGTTGACGTTTAGAAGTCAGGAGCAAATGAGTAGACTTTCCACACTGATTGAGTCTTTAATAAATTTGTTGGGAAACAGTTTTTACCACTGTTTGTAGAAGAAATTTAATGATTTGTATGTTGAATATCTTCCGTTCAAGAGATCGGTAAAAAATAAAGTAATTTTCTACCTGCTGTACATTTTGTAATATTTAACTAAATAAATATGTTTATATAATTTTATGGGTATTTCCCATTTAGTTTGAAATTTTCATTCAAAAAACCCAAAAAAGATAAATATCAAATTGGTTTTCATCTAATAAGTCGCTACTTCACACATTTACCACATGTGTGTTAATTTTCCCCATAAAACAAATACTGTTTGGATTTTAAAATAATATTTTATTGCTGTTATTTGAATCATAGCTGAAAAACCACTTCAAAATTCCTAAATATTGCAGTCATATGTATACAATTTCAAAAATATATTTTCCCGCTTTTTTCATATTTTGTAATAAAAATATTACTTATTTCCATTTTGACAATTTTATGTCTCAAATTACTTATCAAGTGTTAACACAATTTTCAAATTGTAAGTGCAATAACCTAAAAAAACGCAATATTACAACCTACTTGCACTCATATAGTTTCCTAAATTTTATTTTGGTTTTAATTTACATTGTGAATCATTATTTTAAAATGATGACCTTTAAATATTAATCACTTCTGTAATTGTTTTTAAAAAGTAATATGTATTTCTAAAAGAAGCAATAATATTTTGTTGCTGTTTTAATAAGGATTCTGTATAGATACGTATTTAAGATATTGAATATCTAAGGATTTTAATTCTACTTTGCTTAAACACAACAATTAAAGCTAAAAAATAAAATTGTTCTTAAATATAGACTCATGTTCATGATTTTAAATGTGTCTCTTTTAAAAAATAATAATAGACTAGTCTATAGTCTAGTCTATAGTCTAGTCTATAGTCTAGTCTATAGTCTAGTCTATAGTCTAGTCTATAGTCTAGTCTATAGTCTAGTCTATAGTCTAGTCTATAGTCTAGTCTATAGTCTAGTCTATAGTCTAGTCTATAGTCTAGTCTATAGTCTAGTCTATAGTCTAGTCTACAGTCTAGTCTACAGTCTAGTCTACAGTCTAGTCTATAGTCTAGTCTATAGTCTAGTATATAGTCTAGTCTATAGTCTAGTCTATAGTCTAGTCTATAGTCTAGTCTTTAGTCTAGTCTATAGTCTAGTCTATAGTCTAGTCTATAGTCTAGTCTATAGTCTAGTCTATAGTCTAGTCTATAGTCTAGTCTATAGTCTAGTCTATAGTCTAGTCTATAGTCTGGTCTATAGTCTGGTCTATAGTCTAGTCTATAGTCTATAGTCTAGTCTATAGTCTAGTCTATAGTCTAGTCTATAGTCTAGTCTATAGTCTAGTCTATAGTCTAGTCTATAGTCTAGTCTATAGTCTAGTCTATAGTCTAGTCTATAGTCTAGTCTATAGTCTAGTCTATAGTCTAGTCTCTAGTCTAGTCTATAGTCTAGTCTATAGTCTAGTCTATAGTCTAGTCTATAGTCTAGTCTATAGTCTAGTCTATAGTCTAGTCTATAGTCTAGTCTAGTCTATAGTCTAGTCTATAGTCTAGTCTATAGTCTAGTCTATAGTCTAGTCTATAGTCTAGTCTATAGTCTAGTCTAGACTATAGACTAGTCTATAGTCTAATCTAGTCTAGACTATAGTCTAGTCTATAGTCTAGTCTATAGTCTAGTCTATAGTCTAGTCTATAGTCTAGTCTATAGTCTAGTCTAGTCTAGTCTATAGTCTAGTCTATAGTCTAGTCTATAGTCTAGTCTATAGTCTAGTCTATAGTCTAGTCTATAGTCTAGTCTATAGTCTAGGTCTTATAGTCTAGTCTATAGTCTAGTCTATAGTCTAGTCTATAGTCTTAGTCTATAGTCTAGTCTATAGTCTAGTCTATAGTCTAGTCTATAGTCTAGTCTATAGTCTAAGTCTATAGGTCTAGTCTATAGTCTAGTCTATAGTCTAGTCTATAGTCTAGTCTATAGTCTAGTCTATAGTCTAGCTAAGTCTAGTCTTATAGTCTAGTCTATAGGTCTAGTCTATTAGGTCTAGTCTAAGTCTATAGTCTAGTCTATAGTCTAGTCTCTAGTCTAGTCTATAGTCTAGTCTATAGTCTAGTCTATAGTCTAGTCTATAGTCTAGTCTATAGTCTAGTCTATAGTCTAGTCTATCGTCTAGTCTATAAGTCTAGTCTATAGTCTAGTCTATAGTCTAGTCTATAGTCTAGTCTATAGTCTAGTCTATAGTCTAGTTCTATAGTCAGTCTAGTCTATAGTCTAGTCTAGTCTATAGTCTAGTCTATAGTCTAGTCTATAGTCTAGTTCTAGTCTATAGTCTAGTCTAGTCTATAGTCTAGTCTAGTCTATAGTCTAGTCTATAGTCTAGTCTATAGTCTAGTCTATAGTCTAGTCTATAGTCTAGTCTATAGTCTAGTCTATAGTCTAGTCTATAGTCTAGTCTATAGTCTAGTCTATAGTCTAGTCTATAGTCTAGACTATAGACTAGACTATAGACTAGTCTATAGTCTAGTCTATAGTCAAGTCTATTGTCTAGTCTATAGTCTAGTCTATAGTCTAGTCTATAGTCTAGTCTATAGTCTAGTCTATAGTCTAGTCTATAGTCTAGTCTAGTCTATAGTCTAGTCTATAGTCTAGTCTAGTCTATAGTCTAGTCTATAGTCTAGTCTATAGTCTATAGTTATAAATTAAACATTATATTTTCTTCCTACTAAAGCCAATAAATTCTTATATTTCTTTTTATTTCAGAGAAGAAAAACGACAAACGACTACATGTAACTTAATATGGACCATAATGCATAGATAGAATTGCTCAGTGTTGATCAACATGAGCGCTGTCCAATTTCTAACAACTTTTGGTTGTTATAAAGATCTGTCAGTGGGAGCTAATTGTAATACTGGATAATTGTGGAAAGAGGTTTCGAATATTGTGCAGGACATAACACAGTTGGCTACCATTGTTTATGCAACCGCCACAGGACAACCGTTCTCAAGATCTGTTACTTCGGTGGTCGAGTAGCACAGTGATATGAACAACTCTCTTACTCTGCCCAAAAGAGCAGAAACTTTTGCCAATTTCGATGTGAAAAGGGTACAAAACAAATTTCTCTTTAGAAAAATTGGGCACATTACAAGTATTATCTAGAGGAAACTAATAAAGAAACCACAAACTCATAAGAAAAATACTTCTAGGAATTGCTGGTGGGAAAACGGACTTCTAAAAATGCGATACAATAAAACCTAAAGGTACTGATTTAGCTCTACTACAAGTTACCCATAATCTTCACACTATCTATCGTTACAGGAAGATATCAAACAGCAGCATAAGCAAAATGGAAGTGGTGTCTAGTCAAGGACTTCACATTTCATCCAAATACACCACTCAACATATCCACTCAACTTTTAGAAAGCTCTAGTTGGATAATGATGTACAGGATTCAAAGAGTGGGACTAATTTACATGATTTAAGAGCAATGAAAAATATCGTCTCCTCCAATACAAATGCTCCAAAACCTCAGACTAATCTGGTAACACAAAAATATCTATGAAACTGTCATCCCTATAATCGACTACATCGAATTCCTCATCATTATATGCAATGCGGGTGCAGCAAATAAAGTCCATAAATTGATTAGTTTTACCATCAATCTTGCTCCTGCTCAGCTGCAGGCTCAACACAAATGTTTCCTCTAAGATTGTCCGATAAAACTAACAATTCCTCAACTTTTTTAATATATCAACTAATAACACATCATTCACTTATTGGCAATTCTCCAGTCATTATTCAGCATCCAAAAACACCTCACAATAATGCTTTAAACATAACCTCGCTCACACTACTCTCTTCGGCAAATCATCAAATCATCCAAGTGTTCAAATCAAGCCCGATTAATAAGAAATTTATTTTTGACGTATGTAAGTTTTCTAAAGAAGTGCAATAGTAACTTCTCATAATACTAAAAAGGGCTTAATTGATATGTTGAAATAAGTAAATATCCTAATTTAGAAATCATATACATGATATAATTCGACCACTAATTTTTGACTCTTAACAGATCTATTAAAGATTTCAAAGAATTTAAAATAACCAGATTCCTATGATTCTCAATGCATCAATTTCCGAATTAATGTGAAAAGCGTATCTTGAATGTATTGCCTAAAGCTATTTATAGCCTGATCCGCATTGATCATGAATCTATATTTGTCTTATCTTTGACACACACTACCTACATTTTACTTCCTACTTGGGTGTGTCAGAGATCAAAATTTCTTACATAAAGACCAATTAAAAAGAAGTACAGTTTAACAAAACTGAATATACTGCCGGTCTTGAAAGATCCTAATCTTTCAAAAATAAATATTAATATATTTAATAATACCATTTAATAAACTTTAACAAGCCAGTAATAGCCATCAGTTGGTTTAGGCCTAGAACAGCATTCGATTTTTGGGATGAAATGGACTGGAATACATTGAGTAGATTGGTTTGTTCCATACATCATCTGATAAGATTGGTTTGTTCTTCCTCTTATATAGGTAGTAGCTACATTGTTTGATCTATAGTTTATCATATGCTTTTTAGTTTGCTATCATTAATGATACCTAGAGGATTTACCATATTGGCTTGTCTATCCCGAGTTACTCCTAGAGGATTTACCTTATTGGTTTGCCTCTAAGGAGTCTTACTCATTCGTAGTGTAATTACCATATTGACTTAACTCTCCCGAGTTACTCCTAGAGCATTTACCATTTGGCTTGACTCTAAGGAGGTTTCTTTTCAATTCTCTTTAGAGAGTAAGGTGCCAATTTCGAAACTTATAATCTCTAAAAGAATGAGATCCCTATCATTTCTATTTACCTCAGTCGAGCTATGTTGACTGCTCCGCTTCATCCTTCTTCTATCTGCTAAGGAGTCTCTTTAATCCATCAGTGAGTATTTCAAGGAATGAGATCCCTATCGTTTCTATTTACCTCGGTCGAGCTATGTTAACTGCTTCGCTTCATCCATCTACTAAGGAGTATCTTCAATCCACCCGCTTGTATTTCAAGTTCCTTACCATTGGTGGGGGGAAACTTGAAGATGTACTTATGTTTTTAGGGGTCTTAATGACATATGACTGGCATATACACTTTTGACAAGTACTCGGTAAGCTCGACTGCTAAAGCACTTTATGTGGTAAATGTATCATCTTTTGCGGAACCTTCCTTCTTCTGCTGCATCTGTTTGATTTATAGATTTTGCCAATTTTGAACCTTAATATCTTTAAAGAAATATGATCCCCATCATTTCTATTTACCTCGGTCGAGCTATGTTGAGTGCTCCGCTTCATATATCTTTCATCTACTAAGCAGTCTCTTCAATCTACCAGTGAGTATTTAAAATTCTTTACCATTGGTGGGCGGAAACTTAAAATTTCAGTGGGTGGTGTTTTTTAGAGGCATATATACTTTTGACAAGTACTTGGTAAACTCGGCTGCTTAAGCATAATCACTTTATGTGGTAAATGCATTTTCTTTAGCGGAATCTTCCGATATAACTTCTTCATCTTCTACAGCTGCATCTCTTTGATTTGTAGAATCATGTGACTGCGTCTTTACTTCGTCTTGTGATGTTTTAAAAAAGTTTTAACCTCATTCATGTTTCCATTTCCGTCGAAGTTCCCCCTCCTGCTGACGGTGTCGTTGTAGCAACATTTCAATAAGATCTTCGTTTAACATTTTGTATTTAGTTTTGTAGGAATCGTTCTCTACTCCAATTTTAGATTTGGTTAGAATCTGTATCCAATGTATTTTTTTTTATTGGTTTTTATTTTTTGGAATCTGTTATAGATTTCCAATTGTTGTTTTAATTTTGTTCGTAATAGATCTTGATTGATCTCTGTACCAATTCAATATTTTTGTTTTTGAGTTTAATTTGATCACTGTTGTAAGCCGTGATCAACGCTTGATTTCCGAACAGTGTTTTCTATAGGTCACTGGTAGCTGACCCATATGATTGTTTTGATCTTCCTTGAACGAATATACTTTTCGTTTTGAATGTTTGTAAGACATTCCTTGAAGAAATTAATTAAATGTTCCAATTTTCTTTCCAGTAATCCTTTCATATGAAGTTGTAACCTCTTTTTAAGGCGGTCAAATTTCTTCTCATATAAAAGATAGTGCAAATTTTTTGCATTTTTCCGGCTCATGTGCATTTTGATAACAACATAGCAGACATGGGGGGTAATGATTACACAAATGAATTCATTACATGGTCAATTACAATTACTTGTAATGTGTAATTGAGCAATAGCCAATTACAATTACTTGTAATTGTAATGTAGTCATTACCCCCCAAGCCTGCAACATAGGCATAAAAGAAAACTTATTTTCTTTTCAATTAGTGGAGCTGTTTTGAACTCTGCTACAGATGTTTCTGACTCTCGTGGAGTTTCTTTTAGTTCCTGTTGAAGCGTATTTTTTTTACACACTTTTATTGTTGAGTGCTTTGTAATACACTCGGCGAATGTTTGTAAGACATTGAATTTATTTACAAAATTTAAATCTTAAGCACTAAATATAAAAATCTTAAAGCTAACTAGAACTATGATAAGACCTCATGCGACTTAATGTGTATTCAATCTTATCAAGTGAAAATATCATAAAGGCATGTGCGACAAGACAAGGGTTGATTTTTCTTATCTTAGTATTGCACACATGCGCTATCGCACTAAATATAAAGAATCATAAATTTAAATAATATAAAATATTTAAAAAAATAAAAAATATAAAAAACATGTTCAAGTGATTTGAACATTCTGCAGGGGGAAAAAGTAAAATATGAATTGTAAAATGCTTAATTATAACTTATTATTTTATTCACAATAGAATCCTTGGTTTGCTTCCTTTTCCGGAACTTGTGACAAAAATACCCTGGCACACATGACCACAATTTGGCCGTCTTCTCTTCTCCAGGCTTTTCTATTTTTAGTTTTTTTCCTTGTTGTCTTTCTTCTCTTTCATCGGAGTCTTCTGCGGCACCATCTATTCCTTTCTTCTCAACAGCTTCCAGGACAATACCAGTATCATTGTTTTCGTGTTCACCTTCTAATTTTAAAGGACCATCTCTATCTTTATCCAAATTTGATTTTTGTTTTTTATGGAAGAAATATTCTTAGTATATATTAGGGTGATCGATTATTCGACATTTTCCAAAAACCGGTTTTCGAATAGTTCGAATAGTTGACATTAAAAAAAAACGGTTGATATTTTTCAAATTCAGAAAAAACCGGTTAACCGGTTTTTCATTATAAATAAAAAAAATATATTTTAATTGAAAAAACTTAATGTTTATGTTTAAATTTGATTAATAAAACATGGCCCGAAATGATTTTTAACAGTTTAAAAGATTATAACTTTAGATCTAGTCTTCTGATTTACATTATTTCTTTAATATAAAAAAAAATAGGAAAAAAGTGGGACACTTCTGTTAAACATAAGGTACTATGTAATTCTAGCTTATTTTAAAAGCCCTGTTTAGGAAATTTGCATTGGTATTCCAACACTTCCATAAAATTTCAGCCGTAAATTAATTATTGTAATTGGAATATAATCTTAAGATTGATAAAATTTTATCAAACAGTTATCAATTTTACAAATAAATTTTTTTAATTAATTAGGAATATCAAAGAAGTTTAACCAAAGGAGCTGTAGAAAAATATACGCTAGTTCCTCGACTCGAATATTTTTAAAATTTAGACGGGCTGTATTATTATTTACTTAAAAATTTCATTTAAATAATCTTTGAATACAAAGCAAATAAAAGTATTCGAAACCGGTTTTTAAAAAGTGAAAAAACCGGGTTATTCGATATTCGAAAAATCAACATTAAGAAAAAACCGACACTGGTAAAGCAGAAAAAACCGGTTTTAAAACCGGTTGAAAAATCGAGTCGATCACCCTAGTATATATATGATGACATTTATATCAAAGTATATTTTGCTTTGTTTTTTGGTTTGATTTTAGAATTGGAATCTGTTTAGATATCCAATGATTGTTTTTATACCCTCCACCACCATCAGTGGTGATAGAGGGTATATATAAGTTTGTCGTTCCGTGTGTAACACAAAGAAATATTCATCTAAGACCCAACAAAGTATATATATTCTGGGTCCTTATGAAATTCTGAGTCGATTTAGCTATGTCCGTCTGTCCGTCTGTCCGTCTGTCCGTCTGTCTGTCTGTCTGTCTGTCTGTCTGTGTAAAACACGCTCACGTTAAAACTAAGTAAAAGAAATCAACCAAATTCACCCAAAATATTTATTATTATCCTAAGCAGTTTGGTATTGAAAATCAGCAAAATCGGTTCACAACGTAAAAAGTTATGAGTAAAAATTTCAGACTACCTCGAAAAAAATTACGTTTTTTCCTAATTCTTTTGAAGTTTTCTCAGAAACTACCAAAGATATTGCGATGAATTTTGTCACACTTTATTTTTTTAGGGCAGTGATCAATTATGTTAAAAATCTTTACAATCGATCGAATATTTCCCATAGCCCCCATACAAAGGTATATATTCCCGGAAATGAGTTTATCGTTAATAACTCAATCAAATATATCGGTATCAACACCAAATTTTGTACATACAAATATAATATGAATAGAAATCATACTACCAACGTAGATCTCAGTCGGTCCACAATTGGTCATAGCTCCCATATAAGGTCCACTTCCGAAAATCACCTCAACGCACATATTTCATTGATGAATAAAGCTATTGTGATAAAATTCGGGCTGGATATGTTTTGTGTACATACAAATCATTCTCCCATATAAGGCCCACTTCCGAAAATCAATTAAAAGCTCATATTTCATTGTCAAATAAAGCTATTTTGATAAAATTCGACACAAATATCTTTAGTCGAAATATAAATCACTCTACGAAATTTTTTCCGGATAGGTCATAGCTCCCATATAAGGTCGACTTCCGAAAATCACTTAAACGCATATATTTCATTGAATTATGAAGCTATCGGGATAAAATTCGACACAAATCTGTTTTGTATACATACAAATCTTTCTACAAAATTTTTTACGGATCGGTCCATTAATGGTCATAGATCCCATATAAGGCCCACTTCCGAAAATCACTTAAAAGCTCATATTTCAATGTCAAGTAAAGCTATCTTGATAAAATTCGACACAAATATGTTTTGCCTAAACATGAATCACTCTACGAAATTTTTTCTGGATAGACCCATAATTGGTCATAGCTCCCATATAAGGTCCACTTCCGAAAATCACTTAAACGCATATATTTCATTGAATTCTAAAGCTATCGGGATAAAATTCGACTTGAATATGTTTTGTGTACGTACAAATCATTTTACAAAATTTTTTACGGATCGGTCCATTATTGGTCATAACTCCCATATAAGGCCCACTTACGAAAATCACTTAAAAGCACATATTTCATTATCAAATAAGGCCAACTTGATAAAATTCGACACAAACATGTTTTGCCCAAATATAAATTACTCTGCGAAATTTTTCCCGAATAGGCCCATAATTGGTCATAGTTCCCATATAAGGTCCACTTCCGAAAATCACTTACACGCATATATTTCATTGAATTCTTAAGCTTTTGACTTGAATAAGTTTTGTGTACATGCAAATCATTTTACCACTTTTTTCTCGGATCGGTCCATTATTGGTCATAGCTCCCATATAAGGTCCACTTCTGAGAATCATTTAAACGCACATATTTCATTATCAAATAAAGTTATCTTGAGAAAATTCGACACTTATATGTTTTGTCTTTAGATAAATCACTCTACTTTTTTCCGGATAGGCCCTTAATTGCTCATAGCTCCTATATAAAGTCCACTTCCTAAAATCACCTAAACGCACCTATTGGAGTAAAATTATACTTGATCTTTTTCTGCATTATACGAAATTGTTTCCTGATCGGTGCATAATTGGTCACAACTCCCATATAAGGACCATTTCTGAAAATTACTTGAACGCACATTTTATACATAGGTATACAATTTTTTCTGGATCGGTCCATATTTGGTCACAACTCCCATATAAGGGCCATTTCTGAAAATTACTTAAACGCACATTTTATACACGTGTAGGTATAAAATTTGACATAAATGTTTATTTTGTATATATGTATATAAATCATGCGGAATTTTTTCCGGACCGGTCAAGAAGTTGTCTTAGCTCCCATATAAAATTAACTGTTGAAAATCACTTAATTCGTTATTAAATTATTATATCCGGATAAAATTCGACATAAGTATGTTCTGTGTATAGATAAGTCATTCTAAATTTTTCTGGACCTAATCAACATTAGTTCGACAAAAATTTTGGCGACTTATCTAAAAATTAGATAGTTAGATGGATTACAATAAAAGGTAGCTTGCTGGTGGAGGGTATTTAAGATTCGGCATAGCCGAATATAGCGCTCTAACTTGTTTGTTTTATGATTTGACCACTGTTGAAAGTTAATTTTGTTTGTGACCACTGTCTGAAGCCGTGGCCAACGCTTATGGATATTAACTTATTTGTATTAAGTTAATTTTTTTTTTAGATTTTTGGAATCTGTTATAGATTTCCAAGTTTTTGTTGATAATAAATTTTATTTCAAATTTATTTTTAAAATCTTGATTGGTTTCCGCACCAATACAAGATTTTAATTTTTAGTTTTATTTTGATTATTTTAGATTTTTTTTTTAGATTTTTTTTAATTTTTTTTTTAATTTTTTTTTTAGATTTTTGGAATCTGTTATAGATTTCCAAGTTTTTGTTGATAATAAATTTTATTTCAAATTTATTTTTAAAATCTTGATTGGTTTCCGCACCAATACAAGATTTTAATTTTTAGTTTTATTTTGACCACTGTTGTAAGCAGTGATCAATGCTTATAAATATTAACTTCTTTTTTAGTTAATATTTATTTTATTTTTTTTTTATTTTTCTTCTAACGGACAGTGATTTCTATACGTCACTGATCCGGCTCGAAGGACCAAATGTTGAAGCGTATTTTTTTACACACTTTTATTGTTGAGTGCTTTGTAATACACTCGGCGAATGTTTGTAAGACATTGAATTTATTTACAAAATTTAAATCTTAAACACTAAATATAAAAATCTTAAAGCTAACTAGAACTATGATAAGACCTCATGCGACTTAATGTGTATGCAATCTTATCAAGTGAAAATATCATAAAGGCATGTGTGACAAGACAAGGGTTGATTTTTCTTATCTTAGTATTGCACACATGCGCTATCGCACTAAATATAAAGAATCATAAATTTAAATAATATAAAATATTTTATAAAATAAAAAATATAAAAAAAATGTTCAAGTGATTTGAACAGTTCCTTTAGAACTCTTTCTGGCTCTCTTGAAGCTCTTCTTGGCTATCTTGAAGCTTTTTTTTAAATATCGTGGAGTCTCTTCTTTTTTTTGCTTCTTCTCTTTGGGAGTATTTTCTTGCTCTATTGGAGCATTCTCTGGCTCTCTTGGATCTCTTTCTGACTCTCGCTGAGCACTTTCTGGCTCGTTTGAAGTACTTTTTAACACTTTTAATGAGTTTTCCACATGGTTGGGTTTTAATTGATGGAAAAAATCCTGCATCTTTTATAGAAATTCTTATCGATTCTATAGACTTCTGAAGGCTGATTTCCGTGGATTCCTTTAGGCTCTCTTTTAAATCTTCTGCTTTCTTGGGCTCTAATACAGCTTCTGCAGAAGTTTGGCCATACTTCTACATCGCAATTCTTCCTGCTTGAAAGAAGTCATTTTCAAAATAGTCTTCTGATGTTTCTCCAGGCTTAGAGAGAACATTATCGTTATTTATAAATTTACTTTACAAGCTATCGACATGTTTTTTATATTGTACAATTGATGCCCTACGGATTTCTGTGCCATCGATCTTTGCCCAAATTGTAGTTAACTCATCAGTGATATCCTTTTAAGATTCATACAGTTGATATATATATATATGTAAGTCGACTTCTTATTTATTTTTATTTCTTGCGCTGCGTTTTTTTTATTATCGAAGGTCCTTGTTGAATCCATTTCGAAGGACCATGAACGAATGTACTTTTCGTTTTGAATGTTTATAAGACATTAAGGGCCTAATTCATAACAATTTATTACAGGTTTATAAGGCAATTTTGCATAAAAAAAATGTATTCAATAAACCTTTGATAAATTGTTATGAATAAGGCAGTAAGAGTTTAAAGATCTTAAGGTTATGTAAGAATTATTTTATTTGTAAGTAAAACAAACCTTTACTAGTGAATGGTTTGTAATGCACTCGTTGAATGTTTGTAAGACATTGACTTTATTTATAAAATCAAAAACTTAATAATTAAGAACAAAAATCTTAAAACTAAACTAAATATATGTTTTAAACACATGTGTAAAATCCCAACGCACATGCGTATGAGTTTTAGTTGACTATGCATTTGCTTAAAACTCTTTTTTACGTCTTCTGTCGTTTTCTTTAGAACATTTATTGTTGAATCAACTATGGAAGTGTGTTCACTCATCAGGTCTTGCTGATTACTGAAGATACTCCGCTTATTTCTTTCCATCTCTTTGCGATCTTCTGCATCCATCATACCAAACAGAATGTTGTACATAGATCCCACAAATTCAAAAGGAGATCTTTTAATACGCTGTTTGTTAATGAGCATTGTTTTGAGTGAGAATATTGTATCTCCTCTCCATTGCAGTCATCATCATCTCGCAGGATTCTCTTTGTATATATCCAATTTTGGACATTCATCCTTTTGATTCCATTTTGAATTAGTGGAGTTTATTTGAGCAACTTTATCCAGATAAATTGCTGTATGTGGAGATAGCTCTTTAATTGATGCTGCATCTTTTCCACTTATCGACTGACTTTTAACTGGATTTATCAATACCATTAATACTAATAAAAGTCTTATCCAGCATATATCTTTCTTTCTTAATTTTTTCAGCTTTCATGAAGCAGCTTCTTACTGGCGGCAACTTTTCCTTCTCTTCATATGTAGACATTAAAGGACATAATTTATTTATTGGTCATTTTAAAATGTTATTTTGGAGTTTTAATGATACAACTCGTACTTTTCCATCTGTAAAAATGTTAAAATAAAAATAAAAGTTTAGTTCTTTTGATCTTCCAATCCAGAATGATCTTTTTCTTTATTTTCTTCGTTCTTATATACTAATTTTACAAACCTAATTTGAGTGACTTTCTAAAGTACACTCAATACTTAAAATCTAATATTACTACTCACTTACACACTTCAATCATAATACGTACCATGCATTCATAACTTTTAGTAAGTCACTTTATTTAAAATATTGCTTTGAGTGCTTCTCCAAAATATTGAGTGCAAAGCAATAATTGAGTAATCTTTACTTTGTTGCTTATTTCTATTTGTTTTCATTTGAAATGCAACATGAAACCCTTTTGCTCTACTTTAAGTGTTAACCGAGTGACCGATTTGTGATCATCACGTAACTCAACCAGAGGTCTGGAGTTTAATACAGCTTCGATTTGAGCAAGCAATGTACTCATTTCTTCATAGGTTAGTTTCGTTTCTCCTATTGTTCGTTTTAAGTGAAACTTTACTGACTTGACTCCAGCTTCCCAAATTCCTCCAAAGTGAGGAGCTTCCGGGGGAATAAAATGCCAACGAATTTTTTGTAATGCTAGTATTGGTATTACTGTTTTATTATTTAGAACTGCAGTTTTAAAATCCTTGTCAAGTTTTCTATTTGCATCAATGAAATTAGTTCCATTGTCTGAACTAACACCTCTTCTTGAAAAAAATCGTTTTAACGCAGCCAGAAACGCATCTGAAGTTAGGTCGCTTACTGCTTCTAGATGAATAGCCTTACACAAATACGGCTATATAACCTTTATACGACCTTTGTCCTCTGCCTTTATAATATTTCATCTGAATAGGGCCAGAATAATCTATACCGACATGTTTGAATGGAGCTGAGATAGTAACTCTTGCCTCAGGAAGATTCCCCATCAGTTGTTTAGATTTCTCCTGACTGTATCGAATGCAAGTTGGACAGCTTCTTATAAATTTCTTAATGATATTTTTCATATCAATAATCCAATAATTTCGCCTTAGAGTGGCTTCAACTATGCGATTTCCACCATGCAAAGTTTGAATATGCACCTTTTTCACTATTGCTGATGCCAAGGATGATTTCATCAATATTACTGGATGTTGTTGATTATATGGTAAGGAGCAGTTTTAAACTCTGGTAGAGTTTTTATTTGTTCTTGTAGAACTCGTTTCGGCCTTTTTGCAGCCATTTCTTTCTCTTTTTAGAAATTAATTGCTCTCTTGGAGCTTTTTGAGGCTTTATTGGAGTTTTTTTTTTAACTCACCGGGCAGTAACTATCCATAGATTACTGATCGGGTTCGAAGGACCATGTAAAATTTGTTTCCTCTTTTAGTGAATCAGTCCACAGCACTGATCCGGTTCGAAGGATTTGTCTTATTTTTATCAATTTTTAAAGTGGCTCTTCAATTGAGAAATTTCTTGGCCGTGATTCACCAGAACGGTAGACAGTGGTTTTTTATGATTGCTTTCTTCTACATTGGCATCTCCCTTGCTGCGCCATTTCTATTGTCATTTGCTGCTGATTATGAACATTTTATGTGTGCTGATGTCTACTTGAATGTCTTTTATGTGTAGCTCAATCCTGAAAGAAAGTTTCTCAATTTCTCCCTATTTACAATTGAAAGTTGTATGTGACTTCAATGGTGATAATTCGCATTCATTGTTGGAAAATTGTCATTACATACTATATCCAGGATTAATGTCCGTTTACACTCGTTATCGGTACTGCATCGGTCAAAGAAATGAAATGAGTGCATTTCATAGTTATAGACTATATAGTTCAACATCTTGAATAAATGCTACTGGTACGATTTTATAGATTTGTAGATTACTGTCATTTGAAAAAGTGATATTTTAATATCGATCACAAGTTGGCTAAATTGGTTGATTTTGTATTACTCCATCTTCATCTAATTTAATTTTGAAAGGTACGATAATTTCACTTCTTTGTGGTATTCTTATATGATTAACCGAAAGTACACTATTTTATATATAGGTAATAATATTACAGTTTCATTGTTGATGGTAAATGATAGTATATACATATCATAGTCTATATTGCATTTCTATTTAGAGAAAAAATCTCTACCAAGAATTGCATCTGTATTTATTGGAAAGTCATTCTTTACTAACTGCATTTTATGTTGAATTTCATTATTATCAATTTTTATACCCACCATCAAAAAAGATGGGGGGGTATATTGATTTTGTCATTCCGTGGGTAACACATCGAAAGTATATATATTCTGGGACCTCGTAAGATTCTAAGACGATCTAGCTATGTCCGTCCGTCTGTCCGTCTGTCTGTTGTTGGTACGATAGCGTCCACCAAAAAAGAGATATTAAGATGAAATTTTCCCAAAATATTTCTTATTGATCAGAAATGTTTGGTATTGAAAATCGGTCAACGATTTCACATAGCCCCCATACAAATGTACCCCCCGGAATATTGTATAAAGAGCTTCAAACATTCACAAATTCGTTGTTTATGAAGCAAATGCCACAAAATTTCGCATAAGTCAATTTTTTGACTACCGAAATAAAATTCTGAATTACGGCGGAAATAGCACCACAATTGGCCCTACCCCCATATAAGGTCCCCTTTTTAAAATGACTATAATGCTGATTACTGGCTTAAACATACAAATATAGCGATGAAATTCGACATACATAGGTTTCAAGCAAGCCAATATCTCTCCACCAAATTTTATGTGGATCGGTCCATAATTGACACTAAGCCCCATATAAGGTTCCCTCCATAAAATTACTTTAGCGCTCATTACTGGCGTAAAAATACGAGTATAGCGATGAAATTCGTTATAAACATGACCTGTATGAACCAAGATGGTTCTACAAAATTTTACGAGGATCGGTCTGTAATAGACCATCCCCCATATAAGGCCACTTCAGAAAATGACTTTAAAACTAAACTGTATCGTCAAGGTAAAGTTGTGCCAAAACATCAAAACTACCAACATATCCTATGGAGAGAAGACATAAAAGAGGCCATTAAAGAATATAAATTAACAACAGTGACATATGGAACTGCTTCTGCACCATTTTTAGCAGTACGGGCGCTATTTTATATCGCAGATAGCTGTCCAAATGAAGAAATAAAAAATATTATTAAACAAGACTTCTACATGGATGACCTTATGACAGGAGCAGATACTATTTCTCAATGTAAATATATTCAACATGAGACTATGAGGCAACTTGAAAAATACGGCTTCAATTTAAGAAAGTGGTTATCAAATAACTTAAATATAATTGATGACATCAGCAATTCTACAAATAATGCTGTGATTCAAATTGAAGATGACGAATCCATAAAAACGTTGGGGTTGCAGTGGGATCCAGTATTAGATCAATTCAAGTTCAACATAAACTTTTCACTAAATGGCGAATTAACCAAAAGACGTGCACTATCCGAAGTAGCTAAAATCTTCGATCCATTAGGATGGTTGTCTCCAGTAACAGTAGTCGCAAAATTATTCGTACAGAAATTATGGCTATTACAATGTACATGGGACGAAGAATTACCAGCTCAATTAAGGGAAGAATGGCAGCAGTTTACAGCAGATCTGCCCGAAATACAAGAAATTCGTGTACCAAGATGGTTACAGATAAACATATCTGACAAGTTCGAGCTACATGGTTTTGCGGACGCATCAGAAAAAGCGTATGCAGCAGTAGTTTATTTAAAACTTGGAAAGTCAATAACACTTGTTGCTGCAAAAACCAAAGTAAATCCAATAAAAAATAGGAAAACTTTACCGAAGCTAGAGCTGTGTGCTGGGCATCTGTTAGCAAAACTACTGAATAAAGTTTCAGCTACTTCGGATAGTGCACGTCTTTTGGTTAATTCGCCATTTAGTGAAAAGTTTATGTTGAACTTGAATTGATCTAATACTGGATCCCACTGTAACCCCAACGTTTTTATGGATTCGTCATCTTCAATTTGAATCACAGCATTATTTGTAGAATTGCTGATGTCATCAATTATATTTAAGTTATTTGATAACCACTTTCTTAAATTGAAGCCGTATTTTTCAAGTTGCCTCATAGTCTCATGTTGAATATATTTACATTGAGAAATAGTATCTGCTCCTGTCATAAGGTCATCCATGTAGAAGTCTTGTTTAATAATATTTTTTATTTCTTCATTTGGACAGCTATCTGCGATATAAAATAGCGCACGTACTGCTAAAAATGGTGCAGAAACAGTTCCATATGTCACTGTTGTTAATTTATATTCTTTAATGGCCTCTTTTATGTCTTCTCTCCATAGGATATGTTGGTAGTTTTGATGTTTTGGCACAACTTTAACCTGACGATACATTTTCTCTACGTCTGCTGTGACAACGAATTTCCACAGCCTCCATTTTACAAGAATATCAAATATTTCATTTTGTAGCCTTGGACCGGTATCATTTAGGCTTCTTCCATTTGATGTCTTCGCGGATGCGTCGAATACTACTCTCAATTTTGTAGTCAGACTGCTTTCTCTAATTACCGCCTGATGAGGTAAATAATATTTGCCGCTGTTTGTTACCATTACCTCTTCCATATGACCAAGCTGTATGTACTCGTTCATAAATTTATGGTAGTCTTCCTTCAGCTTCAGATTTGACTCCAGCTTTCTTTCTAGTGAAAGAAGTCTGGCTATCGCTTGCTTCTTAGAGTCTCCAAGTTCGTTTTCTTCCTTCTTTATTGGCAGATTAACTATAATCCTGTTGTCGTTGCCAACTTCGGTTGTTTCATTAAAGAGGTTTCAACATATCTTGTCTTCTTCGTAGTCTTCGGAAAAGTTTTGTAGTTCTTCCAGCTCCCAAAAACGCTCCAAATTTGTAACTGCAGATAAAACCTTTCTAGGATTCGTCTTCTTATTCACCAAGCCTGATAAAATCCACCCAAATATTGTGGATTGCGCCAAAATACCATCTTTTTTGTATATTCCATCCTCAATTATATTTGTTATAATATTCATCCCAATCACGATGTCAATCCTATCCGATTTATTTAGTGATGGATCAGCTAATACAAAGTTGTTCCATTCGTCAATATTGAATTTAAACGAATGATCTGGTTGTGCTCCCGTCAGTTGTGGTAAAATCAGCGCCTCTGTTTCTATGGATTGGTCGCTTAAAAATCGTGGTTTCATTGTTAATTTTATTTTCGATTTTGAAAATCCAACCACTACTCCTCCAAGACCATGTATTTCGGTTTTGCATTTAATTCGAGGAAGCGCTAATATTTGCGAAGCTTCTTCTGATACCGTTGTCACTTGGGAACAATGATCAATTAATGCTCGTAGCATTATATATTCGCCATGCAGGGACTTTACCTTCACTTGTGCTGTAGCAAGTAACACATTTGCTGGTGAATGTGTACTCATTGAACTAGCAGTGTTATTTGCTGCTGTTGATTTTACAAAATTTATATGTAAAAGTGTATTATGCATTCTTCCACATACTTGGCCTATGGTTTAGGCAAATATTACAAATTTTTGTTTGTCGAACCCAGGAAATCCGGTTTTCTACCGTTAATGCAGTGAAATTTTTGCAATCACGGATTTTATGGCCGCTTCTTCTACAGTAGTTGCAGTAACTGCTCTCTGTAGAGAACACCGTTGCTCGATAATGATGTTTTTTATTTCCATCTATATTGTTGTGTTTCGTTGTTGTAGACGCCTCCAATGCTTCACATTGCAATTCAATAAACTGCATCACATCTTTGAGAATTTGAATATCTTTTGATTTCCGTGTGCTTTGTTCATATAAAATCAGCCCTTCTTTATCGAGCTTTCTAATTATTATTCTTGCTATTATTGGATCAGCACCTTCCAAATTAACTCCCATCGCTTTTAATGCTTGCATGCTTTCGTTTGTAATACTCAGCAAGTTTCTTAAGCTGCTGCCCGACATTATGTTGGTACTGGGCTGATCTAATATTTTATCCACTAATTTCGTGAACAAAATCCTTTTTTAACCAAATCTTTGGTTTAAAATCTCCCAGGCAGCTTCATAATTGTTTTCCGTTATCGGAAGGTTTTGTATAATTTTCAGAGCTTCTCCTCTGACGTGAGTTTTTAACCTCACTAGCTTCTCCACAGCTGGAAGTTTACTCATATGCACAAACCTGTTGAACATATTTTGGAACGAGCACCACTCTTCCATATCTCCACTAAATATTGGTATTTTTATTGTTTCCAATACCACCGCTTTTTTCTCTTCTTGCATTGTGGAAATTTTTATTAGTATTTCCTTTAATGCTTCTCCATATAGCTTGTCAATCAACTCCAGCTCTTCATCAATATCATCTTTTACGGAGTGATTGACCACTAATTCACGGTGGATTTGTTTTATATCCACCATGATTTTTTCCCAAGAGCTTTTTTTGTGCTCGAGTATTAGAATGTTTTCTGCTTTCTCTACGAAATTGAATGAGCAAGTTGGACGTCACTTCCTCTTCTTTTCTTATGCCGGCTTCATCATGGGTTTTTACCTTCTCTTCTTTGGAAGTATTTTCTTCCTCTCCTGGAGCATTCTCTGGCTCTCTTGGAATATTCTCTGGCTCTCTTGGAGCATTCTCTGGCTCTCTTGGAGCATTCTCTAGCTCTCTTGGAGCTCTTTCTAACTATTTTTTAGAGTTTTCCGCAAGGTTGGGTTTTAACTGATGCAACAATTCTTGCATCATAAATCTCACCTGCTCCATCACCTCATCTTTTATAGAAATCCTAATTGATTCTAATGATTTCTGATGGCTGGATTCCATTTGGCTTTCTTCTAAGTTTTCTGCTTTTTTGGGCGCCAATATAGCTTCTGCAGAAGTTTGGCCATACTTCTGCATCGCAGTTCTGCACAGTTTAATAAGATCAATCCCATTTTGGAAGAACTTATTATTAAAATAGTCCTCTGATGTCTCTCCAAGCTTATTGAGAACAGTGTCGTTCTCATAAAATTGTCTTTCTAAGCTATCGATGCGGTTTTGATATTGTGCAATTGATGCACTACGTATCTCTGTGCGTTCAATCTTCGCCAAAATTGCAGTCAACTGATCTGTGATCTGCTTTTGAGATTCGTATAAATTTTGTCTCTGAGCCATTTTTAATGTTTTTTTTTTTATTATTTTTTTTTTTTTTATTTAAGTCGACTTTTTCTTTTTAAATTTTTATTTATATTTTTTATTGTATATATATTTTTTTTTAATCTTTTTGCGCTGGTTTTTTTTTATCGAAGGACCATGTATGAACGTACTGTTCGAATGAATGTTTGTAAGACATTAAGAGTTTATTTAAAATCAATGATCTTAATAGCTAAATACAAAAATCTTAAAACTAACTAGAACTATGATAAGACATCTTGTGCACATGTGTACTTTCAGTCTTATCAGCCATTTCTACTTATAATTCTATATGGTCCCTTATATGGACTTTGGTTTTTCTTCCTATTTTCTACTTTTAGTAATACTAGATCACCTACTTCTAAATCTAGCTTATTTTCATATTTATTATTTAATGTTCTTTTTTCTTTGGTTTTGGTAATTATATTTTTGGCCCTATTTAATGCGAATTGTAGTCTAACTCGTAGCTCTTGTACATAGTCATCATAGTTGTAAATTTTATTTTTGTTTATATTAAAAGTATCAGATGGTAAGCATGGCAATTTACCATAAACTAATTCAAAAGGTGAATAACCTGTATCTATATGAGGAGCCGTATTATAAGCGAACGTGAAATATGGAATCCACTTGTCCCATTCATAATCATTTGCTGTTGTCAGCAAAAATTCATTAAGAACTCTATGGTTTCTTTCAACTGAACCCAACGTTTCATGGTGGTATGGTGTTGAAAATATTTGTTTAATTTTAAGTAATGATCATATATTGTGTTTTGTTTGTTTGTTTTTATTACATTTGTCGCAATACAATACAAATTTCTTAACCATCCTACGTCGTCTGTAATTTTTATTGGAGGCTTAAATATCAATATTTTTAATTGAGGGCTTTTATTACGAATTTTTATCTTCTCATAAGTTTCCTTAAATTCTTCTTTTGTATACAAATCAAATATTTTATCTTCATTTGAAAGCGCTAATTCTTTTATATTTTCTCTATTCATTTTAGCTATCAGTTTTCTCAGAATCGAATCTAGTTTCGCTGAGTTTTCGCTGAATCTTTCATGCATATAATTATTTTTGTTTTCAATATTTTGGGTTCGAGATTTCTTCATATTCGAAACGGGTTTCGTTGAATTATCATCACGACCTACATATGTGCACAATATTATTTTCTATATATACATATATTCAAATTCTATATATTCTCTACATTATTAAATTGCAATTTGTTTATATTTTTGACGTCATTAATGGAGGTGCATTCCCATATGTGAAGTTGATCAGGCTTCTGAGATGTGCATTTCTCCGGTTTATTTTCTTCTACACGTGTATTTTCTAATTCATTAAATCCATGTTCTTCATTAATATCATTTCCCTTATCTAATTCTTTCTTTGCCTCATTTTCTTTATTCTTCATGCCTCTTGTTGTTACTAAATTTTTTTTTTGTTTTTCGTCATATTCCTGTGGTATCATTTGTTTAAGTACATCAGAGTTAATTTCTATTCTGGAAAGTGCGTCTGCATTCGTATTCATTTTGCCCTTTTTATAGACAATTGAAAAATCATAGTCACACAGATCTAGTCTAATTCTAGTCATTTTTGATGAAGGATTCTTATGTGAAAATAGTGAAATTAATGGTCGGTGGTCCGTTACTACTATAAATTGTCTACCATATAAATAAGGTTTAAAGAAATTTATACCCCAATGGATTGCCAAAAGTTCTTTTTCTATTATAGGTTTATTAATGTCGTGTTTGTTAAATTTAGATTAAGGTCAATAGTTCCTATTGAATTGATTTCCTGATTTGTGATACCTGTTAATTTACATCTTTCTTCTGGAAAATATTCTTCATTTTCGAAATATTTGTTCATATGGCATAGTGATATGTCGGCACCTGTGTCGACAAGAAATGTTAATGTTTTATTTTTGTATGTGACAGTAATGAAATTTGTATTATTTTCAGTTAATTTAAAAATCCTTAATTTTGGCTTTCCGGAATATTCTCGTATTCCGAGCCTTCCATGTTTCCCGTGTCGTTTATTGCACGTATATATCTTCTGTCTCTGTTAGTGCTGTTATTATTATTATTCCTAGTTGTATTACTGTTATTTCTGTTGTTAAAATAGCTTTTCCTAATATTTGTGTTACTGTCATTATTTGACCTAAAACTGTTGTTATTGCTACTTGTCCTGATATTATTGTTTTGTCTGAAATTGTTGTTATTTGGTCTGTAATTGTTGTTATTCTGTCTATAATTGTTGTTAATTGGTCTATAATTATTATTAAAAAGAATTTTTTATCAATCTCCTCTTTATTTTCTGATTGATTATTATTATTGATTATATTCTCTTCCACTGTTACCTCTTTACTTTGAGGTCTTCCCATTTTTTTTTTATCTCTATCTTAATTTTATCTATCTCTGTCCAAATTTCTTGAGCTTTTTCCCATGCAATTGGGTTTTGCTCGTCTCTGACAATTCTAAGGTTTTCTGCTAATTTTTTTCTTAATCTGACCAGACGTCCACCTCTCTTTTTTTTTTATTCTGGTGTCCATCTTTGGGATTGTTGTCAATTTGTCATCTTTTAACCTTTCCTGTTTTCTACTGTATTCCTCCAAAGTTAGTTTTTGAGGTCCTAATCTGGCTGGGACGTATTTAGGAATGTCTTCTGTTATGCCCAAAGGTACATATTCTTCCATCTAAAGATCGAGATTGCATGGTCAAGATTAAGTGGGCAGGATCGAGATTTGCAGGATCAAGTGGGTTGGTTTGAGATTTGCAGGATCAAGTGGGTTGGTTTGCGATTGGCAGGATCAAGTGGGTTGGTTTGCGATTGGCAGGATCAAGTGGGTTGGTTTTAGATTGGCAGGATCAAGTGGGTTGGTTTTAGATTGGCAGGTTCAAGTGGGTTGGTTTTAGATTGGCAGGATCAAGTGGGTTGGTTTTAGATTGGCAGGATCGCCATGTGGTGGTTTGTCAAAATAACAAAAGTAAATTAATTAAAGAGTTTGTTTTGTAACCGGCAGTGTTTGCCGTTGGCTACGCTATTGCTTTTGCCGATCTTACATTAATAAGGGCAAAAGGAGATTTTCTGAATAAAATTCAAGGCAATGTAGTTGCCGATTTGAGTCTTAGTCTTAATCTGTTTTATTTGTGGCCAAGGGGCTCTTTTTATATAAAATTTCTTTACTATTCTAACTTATTAATGTAAATTAATTCTATCTTGCTTAATCCTATTCCATACATGCACTTATTCTAATTTCGACAGTTGCAACTTGAAGAGTTGACCAATCAGGTTGTCTTCAAACTGGGGAATTGAGTGACTTTAATAATGTCACTCAAACACCAATATGATCCCTTTGAGCATTCGTCACATTTCATTCAAGTGCAGCTTGATCGATTTTGTTTATGTTTGGAGTGTGCGGTGTATGTGTATGTACGTGTGTGTGTTGATGTTTTTGTACAGTGGTGTGTAATGCAAGAGCACACTACAAAGTAAGGAACTGAAATCTTCCTACCGTCAAATCCGAAATCTTCACTGTCAATAGTTGAATCCCCATTAAGAGAACTATTTCAAATATTACCCTGATGTTCACATTAGTATCGATATATAAAAATAAAATATTCAAAATATCAAAGTTTTTTTATGTGGCAGTGATTTGATGGTGGGTATATAAGATTCGGCATAGCCGAATATAACACTCTTACTTGTTTTATAGTATATTGTATGTATTTTATTAAAAACACACATAATAGTATTGTTATTATTACTAATATTGTTTTTAATATATAATTTTTTAACATTCTATTTAAAATTTTTTTTTTTAAATTTTTTCTTTTCTTTTTATTTTTCTTGATTGTTTTTATATTTTCCTTAAGGTTATTTATCTCCCTGATTAACGAGGATCTTATTTTTTCATTCTCTTCATATGTTAGTTGGAATGTTTTCACGTTCAGGTCCTTTTTCGTCCTGGCAAGTATTCCCCCTCTAGATTTGTTTGTATTTGGCAGTGGGAATATTGGATATTTAGGTTCTTCTTGCTTCTTCTTCAATTTTAAAGGTTTTGGACCTATGGAAAGGATTTCCGGCTTCTTCGCGTTGCTTTGTTGTTGCAAAAGTTTCGCCCACCTCTCCTCGGCTTCTTCGAGTTCCTTCAAAATTACTTTTAGTGGCGTATCCATTAAATTCTTAGAAAGGAATAAATATTTTTTTTTTTACGGATAATACTAAGCATAAGCTATATATGTTTTATCCTTGTTCTCAAAACTCCTAGATTAATTTACACATGCGTATCCCAACAAGCAAAATAAAAATGCTGTAATTTAGAATCGCATGTATAAAATTAAAAAAAAAGAGTGGCAGGATCGCCATGTAATGAAAAGTCTATTTTCATTTAGTTTGTTCAAAATAATAATGATGGTTTATTCTTGTAAATCTTTGTTCTTATATACTATACATTTTCTAATTCTATGAGTGACTTTCTAAACTCACTCAATAACTTAAATTCTACTCAAATAATTAAAATAAAAGTACACTCAAATATTCTGCTGCATTAAACATACACCAGTTGTGTTCTAGTTAGCACTTGTTCTGTACTCCCATCACTAGGGTCAGATTTCAAGAGTGACTTACTTCACAACAGTGACATACTTCAGAAACTGAAAGTGTAATGACCAACAACAACACACACAAATTAAACAAATATGCGGTTTTTTTTTTTCAAAGTAATAATTTGTCATAGTTTAATGCAACCAAATATATTGTGTGACTGCACTACTTAAGAGTATGCATTTGTACTCTACAATATGCATACACTACAACATCTTTATCATAATGTTTTATTGAGTAATAATAGACTCCACCTAGACGAGCTTCTGTGTACTGTTCTTTATTGAATTCAGTAGTAATATCAACAATATCAGCATCAGGGTCATCTTTAAATTCATTATCATAATCTTTCAGCACAGTCCACAATCCTGCATCGACCGCAGTAGTCATTTTCAGTATCAATTTGCTCTCGATTAGTATCAGTTTCAGGCATCTTTCCGGTATGAAAGTTGAAATAATTTTACATCTAGTTCCTATTTAGTTCTTGACTTGCTGGTGTTTGGCAATGGAGAGATTTTGAACTTTGGCTCCGTTGGCTTCTTTTTTCTAATTTTTAGTGGCTTTAGATCGAGCGACCAGATTTCTGGCTTTTTTGTATTGCTGCTTTTTTCAGCAGTTTCGCCCCCCGTTGCTTCGGCTTCTTCTAGTTCCTTTATTAGATTGTAGTGGTAAAAATGTTTTTATATAAGTGAAAAAAAAATGGGATTTAGTTTTGTAACCGGCAGTGTTTGCCGTTGGTTACGCTAACACTTTTGCCGATCTTACCTTGATAAGGGCAAAAGGAGATTTATGAAATAAAATTTAAGGCAATGTAGCTGCCGATTTGAGTCTTAGTTTCAATCTGCTTTATTTGTGGCCAAGGGGCTCTTTTTATATAAAATTTACATATGTTCTATACTATTCTAACTTATTCTAATTTACATTTTATCTTACTTAATCCTCTTCCATACATGTACTTATTGTAATTTCGATAGTCGCAACTTGAAGAATTGACCAATCATATTGTCTTCAAATTGGGGAATTGAGTGACTTTATCAATGTCACTCAAACACCAATATGATCCCTTTAAGCATTCGTCACATTTCATTCAAGTGCAGCTTGATCGATTCATAATACCATCTGTTTCAATTGGAAAATCTGTATCTACCAGTTGAAATGTATGTTTACATTCTATGTTTGTTAAATTTAGATTAAGGTCAATAGTTGCTATTGAATTGATTTCCTGATTTGTGATACCTGTTAATTTACATCTTTCTTCTGGAAAATATTCTTCATTTTCGAAATATTTGTTCATACGGCATAGGGATATGTCGGCACCTGTGTCGACAAGAAATGTTAATGTTTTATTTTTGTATGTGACAGTAATGAAATTTGTATTATTTTCAGTTAATTTAAAAATCCTTAATTTTGGCTTTCCGGAATATTCTCGTATTCCGAGCCTTCCATGTTTCCCGTGTCGTTTATTGCACGTATATATCTTCTGTCTCTGTTAGTGCTGTTATTATTATTATTCCTAGTTGTATTACTGTTATTTCTGTTGTTAAAATAGCTTTTCCTAATATTTGTGTTACTGTCATTATTTGACCTAAAACTGTTGTTATTGCTACTTGTCCTGATATTATTGTTTTGTCTGAAATTGTTGTTATTTGGTCTGTAATTGTTGTTATTCTGTCTATAATTGTTGTTAATTGGTCTATAATTATTATTAAAAAGAATTTTTTATCAATCTCCTCTTTATTTTCTGATTGATTATTATTATTGATTATATTCTCTTCCACTGTTACCTCTTTACTTTGAAGTCTTCCCATTTTTTTTTATCTCTATCTTAATTTTATCTATCTCTGTCCAAATTTGCTCGTCTCTGACAATTCTAAGGTTTTCTGCTAATTTTTTTCTTAATCTGACCAGACGTCCACCTCTCTTTTTTTTATTCTGGTGTCCATCTTTGGGATTGTTGTCAATTTGTCATCTTTTAACCTTTCCTGTCTTCTACTGTATTCCTCCAAAGTTAGTTTTTGAGGTCCTAATCTGGCTGGGACGTATTTAGGAATGTCTTCTGTTATGCCCAAAGGTACATATTCTTCCATCTAAAGATCGAGATTGCATGGTCAAGATTAAGTGGGCAGGATCGAGATTTGCAGGATCAAGTGGGTTGGTTTGAGATTTGCAGGATCAAGTGGGTTGGTTTGAGATTGGCAGGATCAAGTGGGTTGGTTTTAGATTGGCAGGATCAAGTGGGTTGGTTTTAGATTGGCAGGATCAAGTGGGTTGGTTTTAGATTGGCAGGATCAAGTGGGTTGGTTTTAGATTGGCAGGATCGCCATGTGGTGGTTTGTCAAAATAACAAAAGTAAATTAATTAAAGAGTTTGTTTTGTAACCGGCAGTGTTTGCCGTTGGCTACGCTATTGCTTTTGCCGATCTTACCTTAATAAGGGCAAAAGGAGATTTTCTGAATAAAATTCAAGGCAATGTAGTTGCCGATTTGAGTCTTAGTCTTAATCTGTTTTATTTGTGGCCAAGGGGCTCTTTTTATATAAAATTTACATATCTTCTTTACTATTCTAACTTATTCTAATTTACATTCTATCTTGCTTAATCCTATTCCATACATGCACTTATTCTAATTTCGACAGTTGCAACTTGAAGAGTTGACCTTCAAATTGGGGAATTGAGTGACTTTATCAATGTCACTCAAACACCAATATGATCCCTTTAAGCATTCGTCACATTTCATTCAAGTGCAGCTTGATCGATTTTTGTTTATGTTTTGCAGTGTGAGGCGTATATGTAAGTACGTGTGTGTGTTGATGTTTTGTACAGCGGTGTGTAATGCAAGAGCACACTACAAGATCTTCTAGTGGAGCTTCCATCTATATGTTTTTTTAGTATCAAAGATTCATGTTGAATCCATTTCGAAGGACTATGAATGAATGTACGTTTCGTTTTGAATGTTTATAAGACATTAAGGGCCTTATTTATAAAAAATTATAACAGGTTTATAAGGCAACTTTTCATACAAAATTTTGTTCAGTAAACCATTTTTTAGAGGTTATTTTCTCTCTTGGAACTCTTTTTTTTAACTCTCGTAGAGTTTCTTCAGCGTTTCATGGAACCTCTTTTGTTATTGAAGCCAGTCTTTTCTCCCTTTTAGAGATTATTTGCTCTCTTGGAGCTTTTTAAACTTTCGTGGAGTTTCTTGGGGTTTTCTTGGAACTTCTTTTTTGGATCTATTCCTGGATTACTTGAAGCTCTTTCCTCTTTCTGAACATTTTCATTAAATGCTGTTCTGCATTTTGCAACATTATCAGCATATCATCTCTCATCTTTTCTTTAATGGCTATTATCATGGATTCAATGTACTCTTGTAGGCCTTAACACTATGTCTTCCTTTATAGTTGTCGATATTTTGTATGCTTCTTTCTGGTATACTTTTTATTTATTTATTTAATTTATAATTAGCGATTGCTAATTCAATATCTGTCTATACCGAGATTGACTTTTTTCACGAAAAGTGAACCTGACCTCGGCACTGATCCGGCTCGAAAGACCAAATGTAAAAAATGTATTAAAATAAAAAATACACAAAATTACTTGTGAATGTTTATGAGACCGCGAATGGTTGTAATGCACTCGTCCAATTCTCGTTAAACACTAATTTTTTTAATAAAACTAAAATCTTAATAACTAATAATATGCAGCTATTTACAAGCTCAATAATGCAACTCTAACATATGTATATCATTTGTAGGATTATTGTCATTTCAAGAATTAAATTTCTATAGAACCAATATGTTGAAGATGTCCTGATCGCCTGATCTTGGCGCTCAGTATATCTTCAAAAACATTTCATGTGTTTTGCTCATATAATATAAGGCCTTCTTAATTGAGCTTTCTAATTATTATTCTTGCTATTATTGGGGGAATACCTTCCAAACTAATTGCTTTAAATTCCTGAATACTTTCGTTTGTAACATTAAGTTGTTCGCTAATACCATCGCTTTCTTATATGTCGTTTAATGTGTAATGTGGGAATGTGAGATTTTTTATAATGTATTATTATTATTTTAATCTGTCTGTGGTCTTCAATGCGTCAATTTCCGAATTTCTTCGAAGAGCGCAAAGTCCCTATTTAATAAGAAGATGAGTATTTGTAAAAGGTTTAACAAAGTCTGGTTTTATTTGTATAATTTCGGGTTTTATATACTATATTTTAGTATCCCCCTCTGTTATTCTAATTAATAATCTATCTTAGTCTAATTATAATTATATTTTCCTATTGGTTATTATTTTGATGCCTTCTTATGTTAAAAATATGTTTATTTGAGATGTTTGAGTTACAAGTTTAAAATTGCTTTTCGCTTGTCATAGCTCTCTCGGCTGCTTCAACTGCTTCCGGAGATGTTGTAATGTCTTAAACATGAATAGGCTTTGCCAGCTTCATCGCGCTCTTTATTCCTCTATGGTGAGGGGTTGAGGACCAACAATTACCAATTTTTTATATTTTATATTATATTTTACATATTATGTACGAAATAACTATTCGCCTTGAATGTTTGTAAGACACTCTGAATGTTAAAAGACTGCGAGTGGTTGTAAGGTACTCGTTAGATTCTTTTTGAACACTGACTTTATTTATAAAACTAAAAACTTAAGAACTATTAAACAAAATCTTAAAACTAACTTAGAACTAAGATAAGACCTCATGCCCCCTTTTTTATGCATTCAATCTTATCAATTTAATATTCCCATCTAAGGGTAGATTTTAAAGTGTGACTACATCTTCCTATATTTGTAGCAGTAGTAGCCAGGAATCCACGACCAAAGCTTAGCTCTCTTCTCCCGGCTCGCTTTGTTCAATTCTAAATCTCCATCAGGATATTCTTCTTCATCGGCTGGATTATTATCTTTATTGGCAAAAGAAAATGTTTCGTCACCAGTATCGGTAGTAATATCTTCGGCTAATTCGGCACTTCCTTCTTTAACGATAGCCCCAGTTTCATTACATGCATTTTTATCGTCACCATTATTAGCTTCAGCATCATTGCTGAGGACCTTCAGCATAATTGTTGAGGACCAACAATTAACAATTTTTTACCATTCTAACATATTCTATTTTACATATTATGTACGAAATAACTATTCGCCTTGAATGTTTGTAAGACACTCTGAATGTTAAAAGATCGCGAGTGGTTGCAAGCTTCTCGTTGGATTCTTTTTGAACACTGACTTTATTTATAAAACTAAAAACTTAAGAACTATTAAACAAAATCTTAAAACTAACTTAGAACTAAGATAAGACCTCATGCCCCCTTTTTTATGCATTCAATCTTATTAATATTCCCATCTAAGGGTGGATTTTCAAGTATGACTACCTCTTCCTATATTTGTAGCAGTAGTAGCCAGGAATCCACGACCAAAGCTTAGCTCTCTTCTCCCGGCTCGCTTTGTTCAATTCTAAATCTCCATCAGGATACTCTTCTTCATCGGCTGGATTATTATCTTTATTGGCATAAGAAAATGTTTCGTCACCAGTATCGGTAGCAATATCTTCGGCTAATTCGGCACTTCCTTCTTTAACGATAGCCCCAGTTTCATTACATGCATTTTTATCGTCACCATTATTAGCTTCAGCATCATTGCTGAGGACCTTCAGCATAATTGTTGAGGACCAACAATTAACAATTTTTTACCATTCTAACATATTCTATTTTACATATTATGTACGAAATAACTATTCGCCTTGAATGTTTGTAAGACACTCTGAATGTTAAAAGATCGCGAGTGGTTGTAAGGTACTCGTTGGATCCTTTTTGCACACTGACTTTCTTTATAAAACTAAAAACTTAAGAACTATTAGACAAAATCTTAAAACTAACTTAGAACTAAGATAAGACCTCATGCCCCCTTTTTTATGCATTCAATCTTATCAATTTAATATTCCCATCTAAGGGTGGATTTTCAAGTATGACTACCTCTTCCTATATTTGTAGCAGTAGTAGCCAGGAATCCACGACCAAAGCTTAGCTCTCTTCTCCCGGCTCGCTTTGTTCAATTCTAAATCTCCATCTCATCGGCTGGATTATTATCTTTATTGACATAAGAAAATGTTTCGTCACCAGTATCGGTAGTAATATCTTCGGCTAATTCGGCACTTCCTTCTTTAACGATAGCCCCAGTTTCATTATATGCAATTTTATCGTCACCATTATTACCTTCAGCATCATTGCTGAGGACCTTCAGCATAATTGTTGAGGACCAACAATTAACAATTTTTTACCATTCTAACATATTCTATTTTACATATTATGTACGAAATAACTATTCGCCTTGAATGTTTGTAAGACACTCTGAATGTTAAAAGACCGCGAGTGGTTGTAAGGTACTCGTTGGATCCTTTTTGCACACTGACTTTCTTTATAAAACTAAAAACTTAAGAACTATTAAACAAAATCTTAAAACTAACTTAGAACTAAGATAAGACCTCATGCACTATTTTTATACATTCAATCTTATCAATTAAGATTCTTAAAAGTAACTAATGTTGGTAATAGGTTGAGTCTTAAAGGATTTTAAACAAATTTTTTGCAAATTATTTTGGTATTTCAATACAAATTTCAAATATTTTTGTGAAAATTTATTATTGAACTGACATTATGATTAAACCTATGACAGAGTATATATTATATATACATATATATTATAACAAAATAAAACTTCTTAATATCTTAGCAAATAATAATTTAATTTAGCTCTATTAATAAAAATCAAATTAGATTTAATTTTTTTTATAATTTGATAAAAAATTATTATAGTTTAAATAAATATTAAGGTTTAATTATATATAATTTAAAAATATATATTATAAATAATGTAATTTAATATAATATAAACAAAAATCCATTATGTATATTAATTTTTAGCTTAAAAAATTTATTAATAAAATTTATTAAATATATAAATAAAAAATATAAATTGCCAATAAAAAATTGTTTTAATATAAAGAATTCAAAAATATAATACTCTTATTTTTGGTTCAACTGGCTAAAAAACCTTTTTTGTAGGTGCGCGGTAATGGTTGTCGGAATTGATCATATTATTTCTCGCTAATTTTCATACTTAGATTTCTCGCTAATTTTCATACGAAGTCGTCAGTAACTATCACATGTTCATTGCTGTAACGTTCATCTTTAACAATTTGCACACTGCTCTTTGACTGGGTTGTTAACATAAATGAAGAAACTCATTTTTCTAGTAGCTTTCTTCAGTAAAGTAAAGAACTGGGTAGTAATTATGGTATGGGTGTTGGTGGTGAATAGATGTTTATCGTCAAACTTAATGCTCAAGTGTCTTCCAGGAAAACCCAATAATTTTCATTTACGGCTAACAGGTCGAAATTTTCATTAATAATAATATAATAATATTGACATAGGTTAGGTTACGTGGGTTGCTCGCTAATAAGCGAGTTCATTCGGAGGCCTTGTGGCCCATTGTGATACCCTTAGAGTTGACATTCCCTTATATTGAGAGAATAGTTTCCCTCCCTAATTTTGTTGACTACGGTGTTTCTAATAGAACCTATCATGTTTACTAGTAACGCAACTCTGAGACAGTCCAGATCATGGAAAAGAGATCTACGAAGATAGAGTAGTCTGTGCTCTTGTAAGGCTGGGCAGTCACGTTAAAGGTGTTGTACCGTTTACACTTCTTCTTCGTCCAAGCAGCTTCTACAGTAGCTATAACGTGGGTAGCCCATACGTTCCGACATATGTCCAAACATACAGTGCCCAGTAATTATAACAGTTAGAAGCAGAATATTAACATAAATAAGTCCACTAAATTTTTTTAGGGTCGATTTCTGTCCAAGTATCTGCATGAATATATGACTGAAACAAATTAGCGTGCTAGAGTTATTGAGACCTCCCGATATTAATCACGTCTTATATATATACATAATTAAGGTAACAATTGGTTCAAAAGTTTTGCTTCACACAATAATATTGCTACCTTTATTGTTGCGTCCTCTTGATTTGTGGTAATGGATGAAGATTCGACGTATCTCGCTATCGTTAATATATAGTGTTAAAAAGGGATATGTCCAGAAACTTATAGCAAAATATAATTTTGTTTATAATGAGATAACGTATTGTCTGAGAGATACAATCTGAGACTCAAAGACAATAGCGGATTTATCAAAAAGAAAACAAAGCCAAATATTATAAGATAAATACGATACCATGTAAATACTCATCGGAGTGATTACATCAGGGAACTAGTAATGCTATAACATCCCTGACGAAATGAGGAAGTCGATATATTACAAAATGCTTTTTTAGATATCTCTACGCAAGGTCTATCCAATATAAATGGAATAAAAATGTCAATATTGACCGTAAACAGTTTTCAGTCGTACCAGTTGAAGGTATAACTATCCATAAGAGCCAAGGGCCAACATATACAAGCGTGGCTGTTCATCTATAATAGGGATGTAAAGCTAAACTAAATTTAGTCTAGCAACAAGTGTTGCTGGACCTTTCTTAATTGGAAAGTTCCCTTTGCATACTTAAAACCTCAAAGAATTACTAGAATAATTCCCAAAAGAGTAATTTTCTCGATGGTGACGATCTTATGTGAATCCCAAATGCACAGGAAAACACTTGTAGCGTCAGCAGTAGCAGCAAAAGCGGAAACATTAATAATTTTTGAACTATTTTACTTAGTTCAGTATAATATTTATACAAAACTAAATTTATAAAAATATATGAATAAATACCTAGCATAAAGTTTCATTAACATGTAATGGGTTAAGTAGGCTAAAATTTACTTACACAGTCACAATAAGTCACTATGGGAAAAAATCCAATATAGCACTCTATAAAGAAATCAGTGTTTCTGAAGGACGTTATATCTGGAATAACATCGGTTCAAAGATATTTTTATATAATTTAGACTGTTTTTTCAATTCAGTGATATACAACCGTAATATGATTCTATCATTTTAAGAAAATATAAGGTGTCTGGCTCTTCAAATTACAATTTCATTAAATTTTTAAATCATACTTCTATAATTTTTAAAATAATTCTTTTTTACCATAAAACGTCTGTTTCGTACGAAATCTTGAAGAAAACTGTGCAAAGCTTAATATAGATTAAGGTTATTATAAAATTTCTTTTTTTTATTGTTAGACACTTATTACTAATCAAAACTTACCAATTGATGGTCTAATGGTAATACAACTCCTTGAAATTTCGGTGCAACGAATGCCGAATTACAAATATGGGCATATTAATCCCATAAGGCCTCTGGGAATAATGAACTGGTTGTTAAAACCAGAAAAATTCTAGCGAAAATATAACGAGCAGTCCTCGTATGTATTCTGAGTGGATGCATTAAGGATTACTAGCACTACTACACAAAATTGAACATGCGGACTCAGACAAATGTTGAGAATGTAGAGAGGATAGAGAAACCTTTATCATTGTCTGGATTTGTAGATAGATATTAGTTCCAAATATCTTGGGAGTTATATTATTTCAGATATAACATTCTTGAGAATTACGTCCAGTTACTGAACATCGGAAGATAACACTTTCGTTTAAAAGAAATTTTTAAATTCATCTAAATTTATAAAATGTGAAAGATTTGTTTTCTTAAGTTTTACAACCGGCCAAAAACTTTTGGAACCTATATTTTGAATTGGAGGCATAGCAGTAAAGTGGATTTCAATTCAAAGTAAACATGTCCTATTTAAGCCTTTAGAACTCCATTTATATCAAATAGACCAACAATCGGTAGAAAAGTTTTGATTAGTAATAAGTATCTGACCATATATATTTTCAATAAGAAATTTGTATAAAAACATCAATCTCTATGAAAGTTTGTTCAGTTTTCTTCAAGATTTCGTATGAAACAGACGTATGGTAAAAGAAAACATTTTAAAAATTCTAGAAGTTTGAAGAAAAGTTAATACTATATAGATGATATAAAATCATGTGTCAATCTAATCATGATAAAAATATCAATCAAGGAATTAATACACAATTTTTTTAAATCTTATTAAAATAATAGTAAATTATAAATAGATGGATAATAATTTTCTTTTAATAGTAATACATTATTTTTTTGTAAATTAAAATTTATCCATTCACATGTATTTAGTCCTGTGTCACATAATTTACTTATTCTTAGACAGTTTATGAAATGTTTTCCATTATGAGACTCAACCATTTTTTAAAAATTATTTAAGATTTGTTAAAAAAAAATAGTAGAAATCTTTTTTTAATGCATATGCATGTATCTGGACCCTCATTATAGCAAACGCTGTATCAGAGGCAACATTGAAAATGACTTCCATAATTATCGTCCTCTCTTTTTACTACTCTAAATTTCCTATTCTCATCAAGCATTTGGAGAAAAAAGTCGACCATCTGTCGTTGTTTGAATAACATTGATGTTTGGAAATCATCCAGAAATTTATAAATTATTTTCCTTAGATAACTTATTTTTTCAGAATATTTAAAAATAAATTTTTAATTTCTACAAAATTTCTTATTCCATGCCAGTCTATTATACGCTAATGTTTTCCATAATTTATTTAGTCAAATTTTATGGAATCCTCAAATTTCCACGAACAACTTTGACAACTTTCCAAGTAAACAATAAATTTCGGATTAGCAATAGGTGGCATATCTGAGAAACAATTGAATTATCATTAATGAACGAGTCTTTAATTTTATTTCTTTCTTTCAATAAATTATCTCCATCTTTATCATAAAAAAATTATTTCTATGCAAATTTTCTTTCGCTTCTTTATCTATATCAAGCTTAAAATGACCCCAAGCCAGGGTATTTACATATATCATAACTCATATAAATCTTTTATTAGCTAAATAAATATTTATTTTTTTTTTTTTTTTTTTTTGTTAAATAAACAAATTTTATAGACTAAATCTAAACTTAAATTTCTTACAACATTATCTTTGACATCCTTTAGTTTCTTTTTTGATCATCTTTTTTAAAGTAGTACATTTTTGCTCTAAAACCTACAAATTCCTTCATAACTATACCATTATTTTCATCTTTCATTATACCCAACACTTTATTATTCTCTTTTGGTATACCAAGCCGTTTATTACTATAACAGTATTCGGAATTGTTGAATTTTAGATCGATATCATTAACCCACAAAGGTTATTATTACATCTGGTATTCAGAGTTATCAATTCAGGTTGTATTTTTGTTGATTTTAGCATAGCGTCCCACGATAAACCTGGTGTTGTCAGCATTGTAGGCGAGACAAAATATTTTAAATTGCTTTTTACAGATATATGTAACTGGATCCGAGGTTAGCAGGAACCTATTAAGTACATCCATATTTGATTCCCAATTATTCAAGAACTTGTATTATTTACACTTATATTTCATCATACCTAAAACTTTCTTATTCTTTTCTGGTATACCAAACCGATTATTACTACCATATTGTGAAGTGTCGATAAAGTAAATCTTTAAATTCGTGAATATTTTCAAATGCTAACGTTTTGTAGCAAATCCAACGTTTCCTTATAGTAGATAAAACAGGATCAGAAGATAGAATCAGATTATTAAAAATATCTTCATTTTGATATCTAAAAATTTCTTATTCTTTTCTGGTATACCAAACCGATTATTACTACCATATTGTGAAGTGTCGATAAAGTAAATCTTTAAATTCATGAATATTTTCAAATGCTAACGTTTTGTAGCAAATCCAACGTTTCCTTATAGTAGATAAAACAGGATCAGAAGATAGAATCAGATTATTAAAAATATCTTCATTTTGATATCTAAAAATTTCTTATTCTTTTCTGGTATACGAAACCGATTATTACTACCATCTTGTGAAGTGTCGAATCTTAGATCGATATCATTAATTATTTCATCATCTGTTTCTATTGTATAAGTGATTGAATCGGTGTCTATGCAATTAAGTTATGCCCTTGAATTGTATTTAGATACAATCTGATCTAATGATCTGAGAAATATTTATTGTTTGCTACAGAATGTCTTTCAGAACATTGAACAATTCCGCCTGCAATTCCTTTATATAAAAATTGTATCATTTCTAGATCTGTTAGAAAATCAAGTTTTATATTTGTTATTTTCAGCATTGCATCCCAAGATAGACCTAGTGCTGTATAAAGTGTTATAGATATAAATTGTATATGCTTTTACAGATGATCCTAAAGTTTCCAATAACATCTGCTAATAACAAAACGTCACTTTTTAAGTATATCATTAAATAATCTTCTAATGATCTATAATTAAATTTACGTCAAAATTCTTGTGTATGTACATAATCTTCTGAAGAACATACCGTTTTAGTTAATATATCTTAGATATCATTTAGCATGCTTAACAAACAAGTTTCTTGAAGTTATATGGAAAGTCTACCTTTCTTATCAGTCAATCAAATTGTTTTTCATTAGAATGATATTCTTGTACATTTTTAAGTTCTTGTAAATTATCTAAACTGGATGACATAAATCGACAAGAATCTAAAAATCTTATTTCAGTATTATCACTGTTATCACAACTTATTGTTTTCGACAAAGTTATATATAATTCTGAATTGCAGAGTATAATGTTAATGAGTCCATCATCAATAATATTAACTTCTTTAACAAATAACTGACAATTACATGCCAAAAAATTTTGAAAAATTACTGGGAATAATGAAGTTATTTTGTAATTAATATTACAAGAAGTATAAAATGGAGTTCTATACTTTCCACTTAAATCACAGAGGCCCCTCACTTTAACCTAATTTAAAAATATTTGATATTATTATGTTCATATTTATATTATTATGTTCAAAATCTGAAATTTCCTTATTGATTAATTCCATCCTCACTCCGAATGCAAGTTTGTATATTTTCAATAATACACTACGCATCAGCGTATTGCAAATGCTATATCAATAGAATTAATATAGTTTTTAAAGTCCCAATAAAACTTATCTAAATCTTCTTTTTATGAAAATGTTGTAAACATTCGTTACATATCACCAGACTTTTTTTAGCTGTTGTTCCCACTGGAATTGGATGATTGTATCAAAATAATGAAGTAAATCATTTATGATATCTTTATAAAAATCTGCGGTCCTAATACTATATGTATGAAACTTTCTCATTATAATTTAAATGTATTCTGCAATTATATTTAGATTTCATATAATTATAGTGAAATTCATACATTTTCTACATAGAAACTTCTAAAACACTAGGAATCTGTCATCTCCAAATAGAGACATACTATGGAAATTCAATTGGGAATATGAGCTTGTGCTTCCTTATGAATTTTTCTTTGAGATTCCCACTATGTTACTTCATAAACAGACTCCTTTTATCAACATTTTCCATGGTCTTTCCATAGACTGCACATTATTAAGTAATTTAAACAAATCTTTTTCAAATGTATTAGATGTTCTACTCATACGATATATATTTAAGTCGATGTATGACTTTAACCGGGGTGTTTAAATTTGATGACTTTATGAATTTTTTTCAAAATCAAAACATTTTCTTTACACTGTTTTAATACTCTATAATGTATCAACTTTTCATTAATCATTGGAGCAGTGATTTTATTCTCCGGACCAAAAAAGGCAAATCGTTATGATAGCCATGTAATACTTCTGGATATTCTAAGTCTACTTCCATAATGTATCCTTCATCAGTTTCGTTTTCTATTGCAAGAATATCGAGGCTATCAATTTTGTAACTATTTAACTTCAAAAACTCTGAGAATAGTAAAGTAAAAACAGGTTATTGGCACCCAAGTAAATCAAGTATTCCGAAAGTTTTTATATCATAATCGCTCATATACTTGTTATTGTCTATATATGGCTTAGCATATAAGGCATGAAGTTCTACACTAAACTTAAGAGTGTCATTCATTTTAAAGAAGTAAGGCACCTCATTCTTAAATGCCACATAGAAATATATCAGGCCTCCTTACAATATGAACATGAAAGAGTTATAACCCTTGATTTAAATGCGCTCTTCATTCTCTTCACAATCCCCTCTACAAGTGATGACTTAACCACTGCACTCCTTGAAGTTAAAGCATGACTCGTCTCACTAAAATCGGAATTCCACCATAACTCTCTGTACTTTTAAAAATTTGCTTTAATCGTGCATCAAGATAATCCAGCATTCATGCTCCAACCATATAAATTTCATCAATTATCAATAATTTCAACTCCCATAGTAAAGATGAATGTGAGTTAACTGTATCATTATTAAGAGGAAGAATTTCTTCTGAGAATAAATAGTCGCTCCACCAGTTTTAAGAGGGATTTTGAGTAAATCGGGATTAGAACCAGGAATGGAATTATATCTATAAGTAGTCTATTGGTAATTTGTTTTTATCAATCGACTCTTTCCAATTCCGGGTCCTCCTCCCACATAAAACATTACGTTTTCTACAACATTTAGTTAAATTTATCAAAATTACATTGTTTTGTCCTGTACTGAGGATAATAATAAACTAACAACACTTATTAAAGGTTGATATCTGATCAGTCTAACGTTTCTTTCTCATCAGCGTTATTATAATCCACATTTATCTACTCTGTTCTCATTTTGAATTTGGTGAAGAATTTCTTCGAACTCACCTTTCTTACACTTTTCATAAACCGACCTATTTCTTACCATAATATTCTTGTGAACTTTTCAAGTTTCTTCATTGTCTTTATTTAAGATATCATCGTGTTCATCTTGCCAAGATATTTGTAGAATTACAAGAGTTCGGAAATAATTTTCCCTACATAAATCAGAATTTAATGTCGAAAACCGAATTACAGAAGAAGATCAAATGCCTTTTAGAATATGGTAACCTTCATCATGTTGAACCACGTTATTTATATGGATATCGCCCAATATATCCCTGGCTATATGTCTACTGGATCCAACCTTTTTGTATAAACATGTTGAAATACTATTCTTAATTTTATATAATTCAAGTTTTATATATGAATATAGTACTCTATAAAGAAATCAGTGTTTCTGAAGGACGTTATATCTGGAATAACATCGGTTCAAAGATATTTTTATATAATTTAGATTGTTTTTTCAATTCAGTGGTATAGAGCCGTAATATGATTCTATCATTTTAAGAAAATGTAAAGTGTCTGGCCCTTCAAATTACAATTTCATAAAATTTTTAAATAATACTTCTATAATTTTTAAAATAATTCTTTTTTACCATAAAACGTCTGTTTCGTACGAAATCTTGAAGAAAGCTGTGCAAAGCTTAATATAGATTAAGGTTATTATAAAATTAATTTTCTTTTATTGTTAGACACTTATTACTAATCAAAACTTACCGATTGATGGTCTGATGGGAATACAACTCCTGGAAGTTTGCGCTACAAATTCTTGAATAAGACTAAATAGACTGTAATACTTTTAATTGAAATCCACTTTATTTTTTGGCCTCCGTTTTAACCTGACGAATGCAAAACCATTCAGTGTAACGAATGCCGAATTACAAATATGGGCATATTAATCCCATAAGGCCTCTGGGAATAATGAACCGGTTGTTAAAACCAGAAAAATCGTGTGGAGTGATTCTAGCGAAAATATAACGAGCAGTCCCTCGTATGTATTCTGAGTGGATGCATTAAGGATTACTGGCACAACTATACAAAATTGGACATGCTGACTCAGACGAATGTTGAGCATGTAGAGAGGATAGTGAAACCTTTATCATTGTCTGGATTTGTAGATATCAGTTCCAAATATCTTGGGAGTGATATTATTCCAGATATAACATCTCTCATGAACACAGATTGGAAAATTCTTGAGAATTTCGACCAGTTCCTATACATCGGAAGATATCACTTCAGTAAAATCGTTTTTAAGAAATTTTTAAATTTCTCTGAATTTATTAAATGTGAAAGATATGTTTCCTTAGGTTTTACAACTGGACAAAAACTTTTGGAACCTACATTTTGTATCAGAGGCATAGCAGTAAAGTGTATTTCAATTCAAAGTAAACTACATGTCATATTTATGCCTTTAGAATGCCACTTATATTTATATTAAATATACCAACAATCGTTAGGTAAGTTTTGATTAGTAATAAGTATCTAACCCTTAATATATATCTTTAATAAGAAAATTGTATAAAAACATCAATCTCTATGAAACTTTGCTCAGTTTTCTTCAAGATTTCGTATGAAACAGATGTATGGTAAAAAAAATATTTTAAAAATTCTAGAAATTTGAAGAAAAGTTAATACTATATAGATGATATAAAATCATGTGTCAATCTAATCATGATAAAAATGTCAATCAAGGAATTAATACTCACTTTTTTTAAATCTTATTTAAAATAGTAGTAAAATGTGAAACAATCAAATTCTATTATTTATTTTTCTTATAAATAGATGGATAATAATTTTCTTTTAAAAGTAATACATTATTTTTTTGTAAATTAAAATTTATCCATTCACATGTATTTAGTCCTGTGTCACATAATTTACTTATTCTTGGATAGGTTATGAAATTTTTTCCATTATAAGACTCAACCATTTTCAAAAAATTATTTAAGATTTGTTTAAAAAAAAAAAAAATAGTAGAAATCTTTTTTTAATGCATTTGCATGTATCTGGACCCTCATCATAGCTAACGCTGTATCAGAGGCAACATTGAAAATGACTTTCATAATTATCGTCCTCTCTTTTTACTACTCTAAATTTCTTATTCTCATCAAGCATTTGGAGAAAAAAGTCGACCATCTGTCGTTGTTTGAATAACATTGATGTTTGGAAATCATCCAGAAATTTATAAATTATTTTCTTTAGATAACTTATTTTTTCAGAATATTTAAAAATAAATTTTTAATTTCTACAAAATTTCTTATTCTATGCCAGTCTATTATACGCTAATGTTTTCCATAATTTATTTATTCAAATTTTATGGAATCCTTAAATTTCCACGAACAACTTTAAAATCCTTATAAACTAAAAATTTCGGATTAGCAATAGGTGGCATATTAAAATGATCATCATTATCATTATTTCTTAAAAATTCTTACTTGCCCCAGGGTATTTAGATATATTATAACTCATATAAATCTTTTATTAGCTAAATAACTTTAACTAATCTTATTTATATCACATTGCATTAATATATTTTTTTTGTTAAATAAACAAATTTTAAAGTCATAATCTAAACTTAAATTTCTTACAACATTATCTTTGACATCCTTTAGTTTCTTTTTTGATCATCTATTTTAAAGTAGTACATTTTTGCTCTAAAACCTACAAATTCCTTCATAACTATACCATTATTTTCATCTTTCATTATACCCAAAACATTATTATTCTCTTTTGGTATACCAAGCGGTTTATTACTATAACAGTATTCGGAATTATTTAAACTCGTCTTTCATCATACCTAAAACTTTCTTATTCTTTTCTGGTATACCAAACCGATTATTACCATATTGTGAAGTGTCGAATCTTAGATCGATATCATTAATTATTTCTTTATAGAAATCATCTGTTTCTATTGTATAAATGAATGAATCTGTGTCTTTGTAATTAAGTTATGGCCTTGAATTGTATTTAGTTACAATCTGATCTAATAATCTGAGAGATATATATTGTTTGCTACAGAATGTCTTTCAGAACATTGAACAATTCCCAGTAGAATTCCTACAGAATGTTTTATTTAATGCAGAACAAGTCCTCCTTTAATTCCCATTTTTATCATGTTGTACATATCAACATCGGTTATCAATTCAAGTTGTATTTTTGTTGATTTTAGCATAACGTCCCACGATAAACCTGGTATTATCAGTTTTAAAGGCGACACAAAATATTTTAGATTGCCTTTAACAGATATAACTAGTTCAGAGGTTAGCAGGAACCTATTATGTACATCTCTATTTGATTGTCAATACTCCAAGAACTTGTATTATTTACACTTATATTTCATCATACCTAAAACTTTCTTATTCTTTTCTGGTATACCAAACCGATTATTACTACCATATTGTGAAGTGTCTAATCTTAGATCGATTTCATTATTTATTTCTTTATAGAAATCATCTGTTTCTATTGTATAAATGAATGAATCGGTATCCATGTAATTAAGTTATGCCCTTGAGGTACAATATGATCTAATGATCTGAGAGATATTTATTGTTTGCTACAGAATGTCTTTCAGAATATTGAACAATTCCGCGTTCAATTCCTTTATATAAAAATTGTAGCACTTCTAGATCTGTTAGAAAATCAAGTTTTATATTTGTTATTTTTAGCATTGCATCCCAAGATAGACCTAGTGCTGTATAAAGTGTTATAGATCTAAATTGTATATGCTTTTACAGATGATCCTAAAGTTTCCAATAACATCTGCTAATAACAAAACTTCACTTTTTAATGATCTATAATTAAATTTACTTCAAAATTCTTGTGTATGTACATAATCTTCTGAAGAACATATTGTTTTAGTTAATATATCTTAGATATCATTTAGTATGCTTGACAAATAAAGTTTCTTGAAATTATGGAAAGTCTACCTTTATTATCAGTCAATCAAATAGTTTTTCATTAGAACATTTTTAAGTTCTTGTAAATTATCTAAACTGGATGACATAAATCGACAATCTTCTTCAGTATTATCTCTGTTATCACAACTTATTGTTTTCGACAAAGTTATATATAATTCTGAATTTAAGAGTATAATGTTATATAATGTTAGTAGGTTTATTATCAATAATATTAAGTTCTTTAACAAATAACTGACAATCATATGCCAAAAGAAATGTGAAAAATTACTGGGAATAATGAAGGTATTTTGTCATTAATATTACAAGAAGAATAAAATGGTGTTCTATACTTTCCACTTAAATCACAGAGGTCCCTCACTTTAACCTAATTTAAAAATATTTGATATTATTATGTTCATATTTATATTATTATGTTCATAATCTGAAATTTCCTTATTGGTTAATTCCATCCTCTACTCCTACGATATACATTTAAGTCGATGTATGACTTTAACCAGGGTGCCTGTTTAAATTTGATGACTCTATGGATATTTTTTCAAAATCAAAACATTTTCTTTACACTGTTTTAATACTCTATAATGTATACTATATTTTCTTTTATCTGTAAAGTCGGCAATCAACTTTTCATTCATCATTGGAGCAATAATTTTATTCTCCGAACAAAAAAGAATATCGAGCCTATCAATTTTGTCACTATTTAATTTTAAAAACTCTGAGAAGAGTTAGGTAAAAAAGGTTATTGGCATCCAAATACATTAAGTATTCCGAAAGTCTTTTTTGCATCGTAATCGCTCATTTATATGTTATTGGCTACAGAATGTCTTAATAAACATGGAATAAGTTCTCCTCTAATCACCATTTTTATCAGGTTATACATATTAACATCGGTTATGAATTCAAGTCATAGTTTTGTTGATTTCAACATAGCGTCCCACGATAAACCTGTTGCTACCATTTAATTTCAGCTTTGAGCAGCTCAAATTGATTTCACTTTGTTTATAGTTGGAATTACAAAACATCTGGAACGCTCTGAAATCAAGTTCATTATAAATTGTTCGTAATGAGGCAAAACTAATAGCTCTAATGCTGACTTTTGAAGAATTTTTTACTTTTCATTTAAATTGTTTTTACTAAATATAACTAGATCCGTGGTTAACAGGAACCTATTAAGTACATCCGTATTTGATTCCCAATCCTTTAAGAACTTGAATTATTTAAACTCGTCTTTCATCATACCTAAAACTTTCTTATTCTTTCCTGGTATACCAAACCGATTATTACTGCCATATTGTGAAGTGTCGAATCTTAGATCGATATCATTAATTATTTCATCATCTGTTTCTATTGTATAAGTGATTGAATCGGTGTCTATGCAATTAAGTTATGGCCTTGAATTGTATTTAGATACAATCTGCTCTAATGATCTGAGAAATATTTATTGTTTGCTACAGAATGTCTTTCAGAACATTGAACAATTCCGCCTGCAATTCCTTTATATAAAAATTGTATCATTTCTAGATCTGTTAGAAAATCAAGTTTTATATTTGTTATTTTCAGCATTGCATCCCACGATGTATAAAGTGTTATAGATCTAAATTGTATATGCTTTTACAGATAATCCTAAAGTTTCCAATAACATCTGCTAAGAACAAAACGTCACTTTTTAAGTATATCATTAAGTAATCTTCTAATGATCTATAATTAAATTTACTTCAAAATTCTTGTGTATGTACATAATCTTCTGAAGAACATATTGTTTTATTTAATATACCTTAGATATCATTTAGTATGCTTGACAAATAAATTTTCTTGAAGCTATTGAATACAAATAGTTATATGGAAAGTCTACCTTTCTTATCAGTCAATCAAATTGTTTTTCATTAGAATGATATTCTTTTACATTTTTAAGTTCTTGTTTTGTCAAATTTTTTACTAAATTATCTAAACTGGATGACATAAATCAACAAGAATCTAAAAGTCTTATTTCAAATTATTATCACTGTTATCACAACTTATTGTTTTCGACAAAGTTATATATAATTCTTTATTTAAAGGTATAATGTTAATAGTTTTATTATCAATAATATTCAATTCTTTAACAAATAACTGACAACCATATGCCAAAAGAAATGTGAAAAATTGCTGGGAATAATGAAGGTATTTTGTAATTAATATTACAAGAAGTATAAAATGGTGTGCTATATCCCTGGCAATATGTCTGGTGAATCCAACCTTTTTGTATAAACATGTTGAAATACTATTCTTAATTTTATATAATTCAAGTTTTTTATATGAATATAGTACCTTATCAACATGAGCGAACATCCTATCGTAGTGTTGATTATCAGCCTAAGCTGTGTTTCCTGAGGATTTAATTCTTCAATTACATCCAGGTCAGTATTTGAACCTGCTAAATCTTGCACTAATTGCTGATCCTCAACGTTTGTAAAAATTCTATATTATCTAATCAATCCTCAGGAACGGTCCATGTACATGTTTTCTGTCCAATTCTGTATTTATTAAACGAATTGTTTCCGTTATGAAGTTTTAGGTGAATTACTTCAGTTTGATTAAATATTCTCGGAAGGAACATTAAAAATTGCGCTTATTACAGCACATTGATGATTGTATCTCAATGAAACAATTCTCATAAATGGAATTCTGAGAGCCAAAAACCCATGAATATAGTACCTAATCAACAGGAGCGAACATCCTATCGTAACGTTGAATTTCAGTCCTTATAATTTTGGCCACTGAAGCATAGTAAACTCCCTTAACACCACAGTACATGGTTGGATATTATAGCTATTCAGCAGCAGCATTCTTTATTTAAAGGTATAATGTTAATAAGTATATTATCAATAATATTAAGTTCTTTAACAAATAACTGACAATCATATGCCAAAAGAAATGTGAAAAATTACTAGGAATAATGAAGGTATTTTGTAATTAATATTACATGTAGTATAAAATGGAGTTCTATACTTTCCACTTATATCACAGAGGTCCCTCACTTTAACCTAATTTTATAATATTTGATATTATTATGTTCATATTTATATTATTATGTTCAAAATCTGAAATTTCCTTATTGTTTAATTCCATCCTCTACTCCTACGATATATATTTAAGTCGATGTATGACTTTAACCAGGGAGCCTGTTTAAATTTGATGACTCTATGGATTTTTTTTTTCAAAATCAAAACATTTTCTTTACACTGTTTTAATACTCTATAATGTATACTATATTTTCTTTTATCTGTAAAGTCGGCAATCAACTTTTCATTCATCATTGGAGCAATAATTTTATTCTCCGAACAAAAAAGAATATCGAGCCTATCAATTTTGTCACTATTTAATTTTAAAAACTCTGAGAAGAGTTAGGTAAAAAAGGTTATTGGCATCCAAATACATTATTCCGAAAGTTTTTTTTTTTTTTTTTTTCATCGTAATCGCTCATTTATATGTTATTGGCTACAGAATGTCTTAATAAACATGGAATAAGTTCTCCTCTAATCACCATTTTTATCAGGTTATACATATCAACATCGCGATGCATCGGTTATCAATCAAGTCATAGTTTTGTTGATTTCAACATAGCGTCCCACGATAAACCTGTTGCTACCATTTAATTTCAGCTTTGAGTAGCTCAAATTGATTTCACTTTGTTTATAGTTGGAATTACAAAACATCTGGAACGCTCTGAAATCAAGTTCATTATAAATTGTTCGTAATGAGGCAAAACTAATAGCTCTAATGCTGACTTTTGAAGATTTTTTTACTTTTCATTTAAATTGTTTTTACTAAATATAACTGGATCCGTGGTTAACAGGAACCTATTAAGTACATCCGTATTTGATTCCCAATCCTTTAAGAACTTGAATTATTTAAACTCGTCTTTCATCATACCTAAAACTTTCTTATTCTATACTAGTTTACCAAACCGATTATTAATGCCATATTGGAAAGTGTCGAATCTTAGATCGATATTAATTATTTCTCTTCCAAAATCTATTATGTTGTAAATTTCCACCATTTTCGTTTAGAAGACTTTTATTTCCAATGGTGTATTTTCCAAATCATCTAAATTTGGTTTAGCATATAAGACATTCAACTTAAGAGTGTCATTCATTTTAAAGAAGTAAGGCACCTCATTCTTAAATGCCACATAGAAATATATTAGGCCTCCTTACAATATGCACAAGAAAGAGTTATAACCCTTGATTTAAATGCGCTCTTCATTCTCTTCACAATCCCCTCTACAAGTGATGACTTAACCACTGCGCTCCTGGAAGTTAAATCATGACTCCTCTCACTAAAATCGAAATTCCACCATATCTCTCTGTACTTTTAAAAATTTGCTTTAATCGTGCATCAAGATAATCCAGCATTCTTGCTCCAACCATTTAAATTTCATCAATTATCAATAATTTCAACTCCCATAGTAAAGATGAATGTGAGTTGACTCTATCATTATTAAGAGGAAGAATTTCTTCTGAGTACTGATTGACTGGCAATGAAAATAGTGAATAAATAGTCGCTCCACCAGTTTTAAGCGGGATTTTGAGTAAATCAGGATTAGAACCAGGAATGGAATTATATCTATAAGTAATATATTGGTAATTTGTTTTTATCAATCGACTCTTTCCAATTCCGGGTCCTCCTCCCACATAAAACATTACGTTTTCCACAACATTTAGTTAAAATTTATCAAAATTACATTGTTTTGTCCTGTACTGAGGATAATAATAAACTAACAACACTTATTAAAGGTTGAAGTCTGATCAGTCCAACGTTTTTTCTCATTAGCGTTATTATAATCCACATTTATCTACTCTGTTCTCATTTTGAATTTGGTGAAGAATTTCTTCGAGCTCTCCTTTCCTATACTTTTCATAAGATATCATCGTGTTCACCTTGCCAAGACATTTATAGCATTACAAGAGTTCGGAAATAATTTCCCCTACTTAAATCAGAAATCAATGTAGGAAACCGAACTACAGGAGAAAATCGAATGCCTTTTAGAATATGTTAACCTTCATCATGTTGAACCACGTTATTTATATGGATATCGCCGAATATATACCTGGCTATATGTCTATTGAATCCAACCTTTTTGTATAAACATGTTGAAATACTATTTTTAATTTTATATAATTCAAGTTTTTTATGTGAATATAGTACCTTATCTATACGAGCGAATATCCTATCGTAGCGTCGAATTATAGCCCAAGCTGTGATTCCTGAGGATTTAATTCTTCAATTACATCCAGGTCAGTATTTGAACCTGCTAAATCTTGCACTAACTGCTGATCCTCAACGTTTGTAAAAATTCTTTATTATCTAGTTAATCCTCAGCAATGGAAAGTTCATGTTTTCTGTCCAATTCTGTATTTATTAAATAAGTTATTGCTTCAAAAACTTTAGCGGAACGAATTGTTTCCCTTATGAAGCTTTAGGTGAATTACTTCAGTTTGATTAAATATTCTCGGAAGGACATTTACTGTATTATCGACTTGTATAAAAATATTAACAATTGCGCTTATTACATTATCACTGATGATTGTATCTCAATGAAACAATTCTCATAAATGGAATTCTGGGAGCCAAAAACCTTTATTTAAGGCTTTCTTCTAAACATTTCTTTAAACTATTGCTTAAGTATATAGTCGAAACATTTCCATTTCTTACTATTTTGACGATCTATTAAGGAATTTATTCGGTGTAATCTTATGCGAATATTACTGAGTTGATTAATGATTTCCATACCAATTTTCGATAACATCCTTGATTCTCGCCTAGCAATAGTATTACGTCTTTGTACTGCCGCGCCTTAAATAGGATTAGAAATATGTGCAATAGCGTCTCTTTTCCGTTCCTTTCCACGACACCCTTGATTTTTCCCTATGAATAGAATGTTCTAATGTATTCCTCTGCTGCTTCATAACACGATATGTCAGATCCATACGATGAGAAGAATGTGCAATCGCGTTCCATTCACAATACAGTTAATTTTCCCGACATATAGAATGTTCCAACGTATTTCTCTACTGCTCGATGGCATGATACTGTTCATTTTCCCATTGTATAGAATGTTCCAATGTATTTCTCTGATGCTCCATGGCGTGATAAGTCGGACTCATGCGATTAGAAGAATGTATAACGAGCCTTTCAGACTCTCGATAGTTTTTATCTTCACGAAGGGAGAAATGTGCCAAAGCATCTCGAAAATGTTCATTTGTTCTTTTGAATCACGTTTCCGTTCACAATGCGTATAGGATGCCTATAGCATGATCCTAACCTTCTTAAGAATCATAAAATATTGACGTTCTCAGATTGTGACATTCTCTATTATTCAGAAACTTTCCAACTTTTCTACGCTGACACGGGGTCTCGCCCGAGAACATGCATCTTATGTCGCAAGAACTTATGTTTTTTCTTGCCCTTTAATTCTCCTACACTACACCAATGTCGTATCTGATAAAACTGGTTGAAGAAACAGAAAAGAAATGTAAGAAATTAGTAATAGGTTGTGATGCCAACTATCACCACGTAACTTAGGGGCAGCACAAACACCAATCGCAGGGGACAAGCCCTAATAGATTTAATACTAAAGACATGATCACATTGAACTTAGGTGAACTACCTTCATCAATTGAATCAGAGAGGAAGTATTGGATGTAACGAAATTCAGTTTTGGAGAATTTCGAAAGAGCACTCCTTTTCAGACCATCGGTATATATAAGATTCAAAATACTTCGGACACCACCAAAGCCGATTAAGTTTCGGAACAGCTTAGAATAGAACACTTATCAATGTCGAAATAAAGGGGATATTTTGAGTAAAAACATAAATGTCCAATTATTTTGGAAACTAGAAGAGATAGAGCCAAAACAATGATAATCTTTGATCACTTCTATTTCTAAAGAAAAATCCATTTTATGAGTGAAAACATAAAGGTCCATTTATCTTGGAAACTAGAAGATATAGAGCCAAAACAATGATAATCTGTGGTCACATCTATTTCTAAAGAAAAATCCATTTTTTGAGTGAAAACATAAAAGTCCATTTATCTAGGAAACTAGAAGAGATACACCCAAAACAATGATAATCTGTGGTCACATCTATTTCTAAAGAAAAATCCATTTTTTGAGTGAAAACATAAAAGTCCATTTATTTTGGAAACTAGAAGAGATAGAGCCAAAACAATGGTAATCTGTGGTTTCTTCTATTTCTAAAGAAATATCCATTTTATGAGTGAAAACATAAAAGTCCATTTATTTTGGAAACTAGAACAGATAGAGCTAAAACAATGATAATCTGTGATCACTTCTATTTCCCAAGAAAAATCCATTTTTTGAGTGAAAACATAAAAGTCCATTTATTTTGGAAACTAGAAGAGATAGAGGAAAAACAATAATAATCTGTGATCACTTCTATTTCCCAAGAAAAATCAATTTTTTGACTGAAAACATAAAAGTCCATTAATCTTGGAAACTAGAAGAGTTAGAGCCAAAACAGTGATAATCTGTAATCACTTCTATTTCCCACTAAAAATGACAATTTTTGAGTGACAACATGAAAGTTCATTTATCTTCGAAACTAGAAGAGATAGAGCCAAAACAATGATAATCCATTTTTTGAGTGAAAACGTAAAAGTCCATTTATCTTACAATCTGTTATCACTTCTATTGTCCATAAAAAATGAGTGGAAACATAAATGTCCATATATTTTGGAAAGAGTCAAAATACCAATGACCCTGAAGTAAGTCTGTATCTGTTTCTTATAGTCGTATTATTAAAATTCGAATATTTTTGATTATTCTATGCTATATACGTACATATGTACATATGCAAAATTAAATACTGCCTAAGAATGGTGACATTGTCCCAATGATAACTGCAGGGTAAAAACTTAAAAACAAATGTTTGTATATTATTTACCAATACATATCTATTTAATTTGTACTGTAAACAAAATGTGTGTACAATGTACATAAATATGTATGTATAATATACATTGTATATACATACATAGGCATGTGTAATATACTAAATATGTATCTGAATTCAACATATGTAAATGAAGTCAGCCACTTATCAGTTGAGCAGGCTGCGAACTTCAAAATGAATACACAGTTTAACATTTTACTTTGAAGACAAAAGACGTATTTGTCTAAGTTCCTTAAAAATTAGTTTAACATGAAGATTGGCAAAAAAAATTTAAGAGTAATCAAAAATTATAATCATGAGAATTTTTAAAATACAAATATTTATTTAAAGTTTTTGTGAAAATAAACAATCTTTTAATTGCAATAACAAACGTTAAATTTTTTAAAAAATAATTTTAAATTATTCGAGTGAATAAAATGTTTACAAAAATGTATTTTAAAGAGGTAAGTTTAGGTTTAATTTAAAATATGAGATTGTGAAAGTTCTTATTTAATAAAACAAAAATCCTTAAAAAACTTAATTGAAAGATTTAAATAGTCAGCTCTATAGTCTAGACTAAAGTCAGCTCTATAGTCTAGACTATACTCAGCTCTATAGTCTAGACTATAGTGAGCCCTATAATCTAGACTATAGTCAGCTCTATAGTCTAGACTATAGTCAGCCCTATAATCTAGACTATAGTCAGCTCTATAGTCTAGACTAAAGTCAGCTCTATAGTCTAGACTATAGTCAGCCCTATAATCTAGACTATAGTCAGCTCTATAGTCTAGACTGTGGTCAGCTCTATAGTCTAGACTGTGGTCAGCTCTATAGTCTAGACTATAGTCAGCTCTATAGTCTAGACTGTGGTCAGATCTATAGTCTAGACTATAGTCAGTTCTATAGTCAGCTCTATAGTCTAGACTATAGTCAGTTCTATAGTCTAGACTATAGTCAGCTCTATAGTCTAGACTATAGTCAGTTCTATAGTCAGCTCTATAGTCTAGACTATAGTCAGCTCTATAATCTAGACTGTAGTCAGCTCTATAGGCTAGACTATAGTCAGCTCTATAGGCTAGACTATAGTCAGCTCTATAGGCTAGACTATAGTCAGCTCTATAGGCTAGACCATAGTCAGCTCTATGGGCTAGACTATAGTCAGCTCTATAGGCTAGACTATAGTCAGCTCTATAGGCTAGGTTATACTCAGCTCTATAGGCTAGACTATAGTCAGCTCTATAGTCTAGACTATAGTCAGCTCTATAGTCTAGACTATAGTCAGCTCTATATTATAGTCAGCTCTATAGTCTATACTATAGTCAGCTCTATATTATAGTCAGCTCTATAGTCTAGACTATAGTCAGCTCTATAGCTTAGACTATAGTCAGCTCTATAGCTTAGACTATAGTCTAGACTATAGTCAGCTCTATATAAAACTTTCGAGTTAAAAATTACGTTTAGAAGTCACATACATATGAGGAGTCGTTCCATTCTACTCCTGTGATTAAAATAAAAAGTCGATAGTCTGTGTAGGAATTTTTCATCAAATTCGTATTTTCTCATGATTGATTTTCTCATGTTGAATATCTTTCGCTCTAGAACTAGGTATAAAATAAAAGAATTTTCTACCTGTTGTACATTTAAAGGTTTAACTAATAAATATGTTTATATTATTTTATGGGTATTTCCCATTCAGTTTGAAATTTTCATTCAAAAAACCCATAACAGATAAATATCAAATTGGTTGTCATCTAATAAGTCGCAACTTCACACATTTGCCACATGTGGGTTAATTTTCCCCATTGCTGATATTTGAAACATTGTTAAAAACCACTTTAAAATTTCCTAAATATTGTAGTCATATGTATACAATTTCAAAAATGTCTTTTCCCGCTTTTCATATTTTGTAACAAACAAAGACCGCTCAACTTATTTTGACCCTTTATGCCTCAAATTACTTATAAAGTGTCAAAACACTTTTTAAATTGTAAGGGCAATAACCTAAAATAAAGCAAAAGCACAATTTACTTGCACTCTATAGTTTCTTAAATTTTATTCTGGTTTTAATTTACATATATTGTGAGCCATTATTTTAAAATTATGATCTATAAATTTTAGGCATTTTTGACAAACACAACAATTAAAGCCTTTGTTTATAATTTGCAGTGAATGTTTCCAGTCGGCAAATAAATTACACATATATGTATAACATATGTACAATGTATATATGTACATACACATGTATATATTTGCTCAAATAAGCGATTTACGCGATTTAAGTTTTAATTAAAATAACAAGAAGAAAATTTGATATTTTAAGGGTAAAGAATAATTACCAAAAATTCTTAGAGTCCATTAAAAAAATCGTAAAATATCGCAAGACAGATTAATACTTATGTTATTTTATATAATCTTAAGTTTCTTATTAAATATAGACTAGACTATAGAGTAGACTATAGACTAGACTATAGACTAGACTATAGACTAGACTATAGACTAGACTAAAAACTAGACTATAGACTAGACTATAGACTAGACTATAGACTAGACTATAGACTAGACTAGACTAGACTATAGACTAGACTATAGACTAGACTATAGACTAGACTATAGACTAGACTATAGACTAGACTATAGACTAGACTATAGACTAGACTATAGACTAGACTATAGACTAGACTATAGACTAGACTATAGACTAGACTATAGACTAGACTATAGACTAGACTATAGACTAGACTATAGACTAGACTATAGACTAGACTATAGACTAGACTATAGACTAGACTATAGACTAGACTATAGACTAGACTATAGACTAGACTATAGACTAGACTATAGACTAGACTATAGACTAGACTATAGACTAGACTATAGACTAGACTATAGACTAGACTATAGACTAGGACTATAGACTAGACTATAGACTAGACTATAGACTAGACTATAGACTAGACTATAGACTAGACTATAGACTAGACTATAGACTAGACTATAGACTAGACTATAGACTAGACTATAGACTAGACTATAGACTAGACTATAGACTAGACTATAGACTAGACTATAGACTAGACTATAGACTAGACTATAGACTAGACTATAGACTAGACTATAGACTAGACTATAGACTAGACTATAGACTAGACTATAGACTAGACTATAGACTAGACTATAGACTAGACTATAGACTAGACTATAGACTAGACTATAGACTAGACTATAGACTAGACTATAGACTAGACTATAGACTAGACTATAGACTAGACTATAGACTAGACTATAGACTAGACTATAGACTAGACTATAGACTAGACTATAGACTAGACTATAGACTAGACTATAGACTAGACTATAGACTAGACTATAGACTAGACTATAGACTAGACATAGACTAGACTATAGACTAGACTATAGACTAGACTATAGACTAGACTATAGACTAGACTATAGACTAGACTATAGACTAGACTATAGACTAGACTATAGACTAGACTATAGACTAGACTATAGACTAGACTATAGACTAGACTATAGACTAGACTATAGACTAGACTATAGACTAGACTATAGACTAGACTATAGACTAGACTATAGACTAGACTATAGACTAGACTATAGACTAGACTATAGACTAGACTATAGACTGGACTATAGTCTAGTATAGTATAGAATAGATTAGTATAGTATAGACTAGTATAGTGTAGACTAGACTATAGTATAGACTAAAGTCTAGTCTATAGTTTAGACTAAAGTCTAGTATATAGTTTAGTCTATGTTTTCTATTAGTTTGTAAAAAAATTCATTTCTAAAGAAGGTTATAAATGAATTAAGCATTTTATTTTCTTCCTACTAAATCTAATAAATTCTTATACTTCTTTTTATTGCAGACTACGTGTAACTTAATATGGACCACAATGCATAGGCATTATTGCTCCGTGTAGATCAACAAGAGCGCCATCTACTCATCTACTCTGCTCAAAAGAGCAGAAACTTTTGCCGTTTCCGATGAGAAAAGGGTACAAAACAAATTTATCTTTAGAACCGATAAATTGGGCACACTACAAGTTTTATCGCCACGTTTACAAGAACTAGAGGTAATTAATAGAGAAACCAAAAAACGCTTAAATAATATACACACTTCTAGCAATGACTGATGGGATAAAGGACTCCCAAAATGCGATACAATAGACCCTAAAGGTACTGATTTAGTTCAACTACAAGTTACCCACAATCTACCACACTCTATATCTTTGCAGGAAGTTATTAAACAGCAGCATAGGCAAAATGGAAGTGGTGTCAAGTCTACTCATTTCACCCAAATGTTCCATTCAACATTTCCAGACAACTTTTACAAAGCTCGATTTGGATAATGATGTACATGATTCGAATAGTGGGGCTAATAGGCTCTTTCAAGATAATTGCTCAAAAAACTCAAGCTAATCTGGTAGGACAAAAAATATCCATGAAAGTGTCATACCTATCATTTACCACATGATAGGTTTACCGAATAAAGTCCATAAATCCAATAGTTTTTACGCCATTCTTGCTTCTGCTCAGCTGCAGCCTGAAATTGACCTAACAATTCCTCAATGCTCATAGCCCTCTCAACTAATACCACGACATTCACGCACTGACAGTTCTCCAGCCATTATACAGCATCCATAACCTCGCTCACTCCACTCTTCTCGGCAGGAGTAACACACACAGATGCCTCAGCCACTTTTACATATGATCAACGTTATTATTTACCTTTAGCCAACGCTCCAGTCACCTCTACTCCCACCTTCTGTCGCATAATTTCCTATACTTCACAGGCACAAACTATAATATGCTAAATGTCACAGCATCAGAAACATCACATGTCAAATGTTACAGCATCATATGTTAAGTATAACAGCATCAGCTACAGCATGCACATCATCATTCTCATCCTCTACAAATCCAGTAATTTGTTCTCATTATTAACATCAAATCATCCAAATGTTCTAATCAAGTTCGAGGAATAAGAAATTTAGTTTTGACGTAAGTTTTGCTAAAGAAGTTCAATAACAACTTCTCAAAATACTAAGAAGTGCTTAATTGATATGTTTATATACATAAATATCATAAGTTATAAATCATATACATATGTATGTATGGACTCGTATTCCATTAAAAATATTCTTGAAAACGTCATTTGAATGCATGGTTAAAGTTATTATATTCTCATCATCGTTTCCATCTGCTTCGATTGGAAAATTGTTGTCGACTAATTGGAATTTGTGTGTATAGGTATTGTTACCGATCGATAATTTTTGAATTGATGGTTCCCATTGAGTAAATTTCTTCTTTTGAAATACCCGTTAGTTTGTATTTCTCATCAGTGCAGTATTCTTCGTTATTAAGTTGCTTTGTTACTTTATATATTGAAATATCTGTGCCAGTATCTACTTAAAATGTTAAATCGTGGCTCTTATGTTTTAGTACTATAAAGTTTAGTATTTTGGTCTGATATTTTATATACTCTTAATTTTGGCTGTCTAGAATATCGTTGTATTCCGAGCCTTGGTAGTTTCCCAGAACTTCGATCATTCGTATATTATGTGATTGGTTTATGTAATTATTCTTGTTGTTGTGCTGCATACGATGATCTATTGTGCAATAACTTCTTCTTTACTGGCAGCTCTGGATCCTCTTCCTTTGATTTTGTTGTCCTCTTTTTTAAATTCTTCTGGGCTTGTTCCTAATATAGTCTTTACTTCAGGGTTCAGATGTTTCATTAATTTTGACTGGTGGACTTGGTTTTTGTAATTCATTCTCTGATTCCTCCATATAGAGGGTATATCTTAAGTTATTGGTCACTTTAGTTGTACGTTAAACGTTGCAACTCCAAAACATTCAAAATGCTATTAGAATTCTTAACCAATTTATATGCACCCTTCAAGGCATAAATCAATTCTTCAATAGTTCTAGGAATTGAAGTTTGTTTTATTCTATTTTGGACTTTCGAATCTAATCTTGAATTGAATATGAAATTAAAGAATGAATTTTGTTTTTCCACCGGTATGATTTGTACTAATATTTGTAAGTTCTTGACGAAATTTGTCAATTCATCCTTCTTTCCCGAGAAAATTGGGACTAACTTAATTACCGCGTGTCAATTCGTTAATTTCCATTTTCGCCATAATTATCGCGTTTTTCTTGTCTATACCAGTTTTCTTAATTTGTTTACAAATTCCTCCATTTATAATTTTTATCTTATTTTTTTCTATATAAAATTATTTTTATACCTCTGTTATAGCACTACTATTAACAGGGTTATTATTAATACCAGCCACCCTTTTCCGGACATAATCCTTGAAATATTTGTTAATTTTGTATATGATAAATACAATAATTGCAACTACAATTATTATAATTATTTGTCAATTTCTTCTTTATTGTCTATCTGGCTATTACTATTAATGATATTTTCTTCTACTGTTACCTCTTTGCTTTGAGGTCTTCCCATTTTTTATTTCCTCTTTTAGCTTTTCTATTTCAATCCAAATTTCTTGAGCTTTTTCCCATTGGATTGGGTTTTGCTCGTCTTTGACAATTCTTAAATTCTATGCTAATTTTCTTCTCAATTTAACCAGTCGTCCACCTCTTTTTTTTTATTTTAGTATCTATTTTCGGTATCGCTGTTAGTTTATCCTCATTTAACCTTCCTTGCCTTCTTTTGTACTATTCTATAGTTAATCTTTCTCCCAAAATTTTCTCTCATGTGAAAGAGATACAAATTTTGGACATTATTTCAATACCAATATTCGCATAATTGGAAGCATATTATTTGATCAACTTCGGCGTCTTCCTCTCTTGGAGCATCTTTAGCTTTCTAAGAGCCTTTATTGGTTCTCTTAGAACGCTTTTGGCCTTCTGTATCTTGCTCTCTTGAAGTAATTTCTCGTGGATCTTTAGCTTTCTTTTGGAGCTTTTATTGGTTCTCTTGGAACGGCTTTTGGCCTTTTTGAAGCCGTTTCTAGCTCTCGTAGAGCTCTTTCTAACTCTCGTGCTCTCTGTCTAAGCCGAGATTTTTTTAATTTGCTTTTTTATACCAAACGTGAACTTGGCCACGGCGCTGGTTCGGCTCGAAGGACCAAATGTATTATTTAAATAAAAATATACAAATTACTTATAAATATTAATGAGACCGCGATTGGTTGTAAGGCACTCGTCCAATTCTTGTTAAATACTAAATTTATTAATAAAAATAAACCTATCTTACCCTCCTATTCGCTTATCTCGCTCGTCCTATTCCTTTCGTTTTGTTGTCCTCTTTTTATACTCCTCTATGGTGATAGGTTGAGGGCTAACTGAATACTTTCGTTTGTAATATTGAACAAATTTCGTAAGCTGTTCACTGACATGATTTTAGTAATAGGCTGATGTATAATGTTATCTACAAATTTTAAAACTTTTGTTTAAAATCTTCCCGGCAGCTTCATAATTATTCTCCATTATTGGAAGGTTTTGAATAATTTTCAGGTTTTCTCCTCTGACATGAGTTTTGAATCTTACTAGCTTCTCCATAAGCTGAAAGTTTACTCATATGCACAAATCGATTAAACATGTTGTTAAATGAGCACCAATCTTCCATATCTCCATTAGAGCTAGAACCATTATTGAGTCCGAGTAGTAGAATGTGTTTCTGCTTTAATGGCAGATAAACATTCTTCCTGGACGTCACTTCTTCTTATTTTGTTTTATTCCTTCTCCTCTTGCATGGACATGAATTTAGCTTTAAGCAAAATGATTTTAAAATAATTTTTTATCTGCTCCTTTGTAACTGCTTCTTGAACATGAACCTGTTGTTCCAGAAACTCAATTACATTTTCTAGATTTTTAATTTCTTTGGATTTCTTTACATGTTGTTTATAACGTCCAAAATTATTAATTAATTTTGAATTTATCTGCTATCTATCTACTATTGGTTGATCCAGCAATATGTCAACTTGATTAGTTTACAGCAATCTACGATTATCATACCTTTGTTTAAGGATCTCTTGCGCTGTGATGTCGTAAGTCTAAACATTACTGTTATCAAAGTCGTCTTAATATTTATTATTAGCCTTTGAATACCTCTTTACATATTTGTAAAAACACAAATATATTTCTTTTTAAATTTTACATATCTATATCAGTAAGCAACTCCAACTTTAAATCTTTATATTTAAGCATAGCATCTCAGAAGAGACCAGTTCTACTATAGTATTGACATGGGTCTAAATTATAAATATTTTTACAAACCTTGCGAAAATTCTTAAATTCATCCACTAAAAGGAGCATATGTTTTTTTAAATATAACTTTTTCTGATCTTGTAAAGTTATACAATTAAATGTATCTCACACTACTTTTGCATGTTCATAATCTTCACCAGTACATTCTTTATTATTTAGTTTACTAAAGAATTCATTTCTAGATGGAAGATAAGTACAATTAAGTTTTTCAAAAGAATTTAAATAATCATATGGAAAAGCTCCATACGAAGAAATCCTCTTTCAGTTGTTTTTAAGGTTAAAATGATTCTAAACTATCTGCCATAAAGCGCATTGTATCTAAAAACCTAAGTTCTAGATATTGATTTTCATCCATTTTAGAAAATTTTGATATATAGGTCTTTGTTTAGGGGAAGAACTTTTATTTTGGAAATATATTTTCCTAGTTCTTTTACCAAAAGATATGAATCATGTGATGATTAGTTATTATATATATAAATTGGAATAAATTTAGCAACTTGAAAATTCAAATTACAGCTTTTTTAAGCAGTTCCTCTAACTCACCTCACTTTGCTAAATTTTATTGCCTTTTTAAAATTTTCTTTTTTCTCACCAGTCAAAGGGGCATTAGAAATAATATTTTTCAAATAATTTTTAAAAAATATCCCAACAATTATAAATTTTAAAACTTATTTAAGTTATCATTATGTCTACATTTTATATAGTAACTAGAAGCACATGGAATATGCTTCTGGATAAATTTGTAGTTTTTCCACTTACATTTATTTGTATATTCCCTAATACTTATACATTCAAAATCTGCATATATTACGAACGGTATGTCCAGATGACATTGGTAATTTTTAAATTTTAGGTTACTATTTTGAGTAGTCGGTATATGTGTAACAATTTTTTCGCACTCCATTTTATGTTTCTCCATTGTACTTGTTTCGTTTGTAAACTCTCTCAGGAGGGACCACGTGTAGTGTCTAAATTATAAATATTTTTACATACCTTGCTAAAATTCTAAAATACATCCTTTAAAAAGAGCACATCAATTTTTTAATATAACTTTTTATGATCTTATAAAGTTGTACAATTAAATGTATCCCACACTACTATGTTCATAATCTTCACCAGTACATTCTTTATTATTTAGTTTACTAAAGAATTCATTTCTAGATGGATGATAAGTACAATTAAGTTTTTCAAAAGAATTTAAATAATCATATGGAAAAACTCCATGAGAAGAAATCCTCTTTCAGTTGTTTTTACGGTTATGATGATTCTAAACTATCTGCCATAAAACGCATTGTATCTAAAAACTTAAGTTCTAGATATTGATTTTCATCCATTTCAGAAAATGTTGATATATAGGTCTTTGTTTAGGGGAAGAACTTTTATTTTGGAAATATATTTTCCTAGTTCTTTTACGAAAAGATATAAATCATGTGATGATTAATTATTATATATATAAATTGGAATAAATTTAGCAACTTGAAAATTCAAATTACAGCTTTTTTAAGCAGCTCCTCTAACTCACCTCACTTTGCTAAATTTTATTGCCTTTTTAAAATTTTCTTTTTTCTCACCTGTCAAAGGGGCCTTAGAAATAATATTTTTCAAATAATTTTTAAAAAATATCCCAACAATTATAAATTTGACGTACACTATAAATTTCAAAACTTATTTAAGTTATCATTATGTCTACATTTTATATAGTAACTAGAAGCACATGGAATATGCTTCTGGATAAATTTGTAGTTTTTCCACTTACATTTATTTGTATATTCCCTAATACTTATACATTCAAAATCTGCATATATTACGAACGGTATGTCCAGATGACATAAATTTTAGATTACTATTTTGAGTAGTCGGTATATGTGTAACAATTTTTTCGCACTCCATTTTATGTTTCTCCATTGCACTTGTTTCGTTTATATACTCTCTCAGGAGGGACCACGTGTAGTGTCTAAATTATAAATATTTTTACATACCTTGCTAAAATTCTAAAATACATCCTTTAAAAAGAGCACATCAATTTTGTAATATAACTTTTTATGATCTTATAAAGTTGTACAATTAAATGTATCCCACACTACTTTTGCATGTTCATAATCTTCACCAGTACATTCTTTATTATTTAGTTTACTAAAGAATTCATTTCTAGATGGAAGATAAGCACAATTAAGTTTTTCAAACGAATTTAAATAATCATATGGAAAACCCCCTTTCTTTCCATAAGACGAAATCCTCTTTCAGTTGTTTTTAAGGTTAAAATGATTCGAAACTATCTGCCATAAAACGCATTGTATCTAAAAACCTAAATTCTAGATATTGATTTTCATCCATTTCAGAAAAATGTGATATGAAAATATATAGGTCTTTGTTTAGGGGAAGAACTTTTATTTTGGAAATATATGTATTTTCCTAGTTATTTTACGAAAATATATGTATTGTATAACGATTAGTTATGGAAATAAATTGGAATAAATTTAGGAACTTGAAAATTCAAATAACAGCTTTTGTTGCGAGTAGCTCCTCTAACTCGCTCACTTTGTAGAATTTTATTACCTTTTCAAAATTTTCTTTTTCCTCACCAGTCAAAGAGGCCTTAGAAATAATATTTTTCAAATAATTTCTAAAAAATATCCTAACAATTATAAATTTAACAAACACTATAAATATTTAAACTTATTTAAGTTGTCATTATGTCCACATTTTATATAGTAACTAGAGGCACATGGAATATGCTTCTGGATAAATTTGTAGTTTTTCCACTTACATTTATTTGTATATTCATTAATATTCATACATTCAAAATCTGCATATATAATGAACGGTATGTCCAGATGACACTGGTAATTTTTAAATTTTAAATTACTATTTTGAGTAGTCGGTATATGTGTAACAATTTTTTCGCACTCCATTTTATGTTTATCCATTTGGTAAGAGGTATATTTCAAATTTCGGCTCTACTTTCCTCTTCTCACGAATTCTGATAGGTTTCGGCCCAATAGCTAGTATTTCTAGCTTCGCTGCATTCCTGTCTTATAAATAAATTAGCCCAGCGTTTTTCGGCTTCAAATAGTTCTTCTAAAATCTTTTCTAATGGGGGTTTCCGGGAAAGATTTTTGCTATTCTATTACTTGTCTAAAGGATAAAATTAAGCATAAACTATATATGTTTTATCCTTTTCCTTTCCTCTTGACTAAGCAGTTATTATGTTGTTTTTTGTCTACAGTATGCATTTGCATATACTACACTATAGTCTAGACTATATAGACTAGAATATAGTCATAATTTTCCATAATAATGTACCCATGTCTTTTAGCTAGTTTTAATGGTGTGCTTATCCAACTAGAACCTTTTACGACTTATAACTTATTAGTATTAACTTCAGCTCGAATTATACTTATTAATGTCCAACCAGTGTCTCTTTTTTGAAATTCAGACATTTTGGTATCAATTTCTTTAAATTGATTAGATATTATATTATCTCGATATCATCACCTCTTGTCAACAAATTCATCTTAGCTCTATGAGTAATGTTTGTAAACTAAATTCAATCATCCACTATTTAATGATATTATGTTTACATAGATCACTTTCAATTCTACTTTTAAAAATGGAATAGTTGTCCCTAATAAACGTTTCAAATAGAATATCTTATATTTAATTGGGGATACCATATGTTACAATGTTATTTTTAAAAGCATCTTGCCTAGCCCATACTCCTGCTTACGAGAATTTAGGGTCTTTAGAAAGGTTTGTAATAATTTTACAAACCTTTCTAAAATTCTGAAATACATCCGCTAAAAGGAGCACATCTATTTTTAAATATAACTTCTGATGATCTAGTGAAGTTGTACAATTAAATGTATCTTACACTTCATTAGCATGTTCATAATCTTCATTAGTACATTCTTTATTATTCAATTTACTAAAGAAGTCATTTCAAGATGAAAGATAAGTACAATTAAGTTTTTCAAATGAATTTAAATAATCATATGGAAAAGCTCATTTCTTTCCATATGACGAAATCCTCTTTCAGTTGTTTTTAATGTTATAATGATTCTAAACTATCTGCCATAAAACGCATTGTATCTAAAAACCTAAGTTCTAGATATTGATTTTCATCCATTTCAGAAAATGTTGATATATAAGTCTTTGTTTAGGGAAAGAACTTTTATTTTGGAAATATATTTTACTAGTTCTTTTACGAAAAGATATGAATCATGTGATGATTAGTTATTGAAATAAATTGGAATAAATTTAGCAACTTGAAAATTCAAAATACAGCTTTTGTTAGCAGCTCCTCTAACTCGCTCACTTTGTAAAATTTTATTGCCTTTTCAAAGTTTTCTTTTTTCTCACCAGTCAAAGGGGCCTTAGAAATAATATTTTTCAAATAATTTTTAAAAAATATCCCAACAATTATAAATTTGACATACACTATAAATTTTAAAACTTATTTAAGTTATCATTATGTCTACATTTTATGTAGTAACTAGAAGCACATGGAATATGCTTCTGGATAAATTTGTAGTTTTTCCACTTACATTTATTTGTATATTCCCTAATACTTATACATTCAAAATCTGCATATATTACGAACGGTATGTCCAGATGACATTGGTAATTTTTAAATTTTAGATTACTATTTTGAGTAGTCGGTATATGTGTAACAATTTTTTCGCACTCCATTTTATGTTTCTCCATTGCACTTGTTTCGTTTGTATACTATCTCAGGAGAGACCACGTGTAGTGTCTGAATTATAAATATTTTTACATACCTTGCTAAAATTCTAAAATACATCCGCTTAAAAAAGCACATCAATTTTTTAATATAACTTTTTATGATCTTATAAAGTTGTACAATTAAATGTATCTCACACTTCTTTAGAATGTTCATAATCTTCACCAGTACATTCTTTATTACTTAGTTTATTAAAGAATTCATTTCTAGATGGAAGATAAGTGCAATTAAGTTTTTCAAATGAATTTAAATAATCATATGGAAAAGCTCCTTTCTTTCCATATGACGAAATCCTCTTTCAGTTGTTTTTAATGTTATAATGATTCTAAACTATCTGCCATAAAACGCATTGTATCTAAAAACCTAAGTTCTAGATATTGATTTTCATCCATTTCAGAAAAATGTGATATGAAAATATATGGGTCTTTGTTTAGGGGAAGAACTTTTATTTTGGAAATATATGTATTTTCCTAGGTATTTTTTATGGAAATAAATTGGAATAATTTAGGAACTTGAAAATTCAAAATACAGCTTTTGTTAGCAGCTCCTCTAACTCGCTCACTTTGTAAAATTTTATTGCCTTTTCAAAGTTTTCTTTTTTCTCACCAGTCAAAGGGGCCTTAGAAATAATATTTTTCAAATAATTTTTAAAAAATATCCCAACAATTATAAATTTGACATACACTATAAATTTTAAAACTTATTTAAGTTATCATTATGTCTACATTTTATGTAGTAACTAGAAGCACATGGAATATGCTTCTGGATAAATTTGTAGTTTTTCCACTTACATTTATTTGTATATTCCCTAATACTTATACATTCAAAATCTGCATATATTACGAACGGTATGTCCAGATGACATTGGTAATTTTTAAATTTTAGATTACTATTTTGAGTAGTCGGTATATGTGTAACAATTTTTTCGCACTCCATTTTATGTTTCTCCATTGCACTTGGTTCGTTTGTATACTATCTCAGGAGAGACCACGTGTAGTGTCTGAATTATAAATATTTTTACATACCTTGCTAAAATTCTAAAATACATCCGCTTAAAAAAGCACATCAATTTTTTAATATAACTTTTTATGATCTTATAAAGTTGTACAATTAAATGTATCTCACACTTCTTTAGAATGTTCATAATCTTCACCAGTACATTCTTTATTACTTAGTTTATTAAAGAATTCATTTCTAGATGGAAGATAAGTGCAATTAAGTTTTTCAAATGAATTTAAATAATCATATGGAAAAGCTCCTTTCTTTCCATATGACGAAATCCTCTTTCAGTTGTTTTTAATGTTATAATGATTCTAAACTATCTGCCATAAAACGCATTGTATCTAAAAACCTAAGTTCTAGATATTGATTTTCATCCATTTCAGAAAAATGTGATATGAAAATATATGGGTCTTTGTTTAGGGGAAGAACTTTTATTTTGGAAATATATGTATTTTCCTAGGTATTTTTTATGGAAATAAATTGGAATAATTTAGGAACTTGAAAATTCAAAATACAGCTTTTGTTAGCAGCTCCTCTAACTCGCTCACTTTGTAAAATTTTATTGCCTTTTCAAAGTTTTCTTTTTTCTCACCAGTCAAAGGGGCCTTAGAAATAATATTTTTCAAATAATTTTTAAAAAATATCCCAACAATTATAAATTTGACATACACTATAAATTTTAAAACTTATTTAAGTTATCATTATGTCTACATTTTATGTAGTAACTAGAAGCACATGGAATATGCTTCTGGATAAATTTGTAGTTTTTCCACTTACATTTATTTGTATATTCCCTAATACTTATACATTCAAAATCTGCATATATTACGAACGGTATGTCCAGATGACATTGGTAATTTTTAAATTTTAGATTACTATTTTGAGTAGTCGGTATATGTGTAACAATTTTTTCGCACTCCATTTTATGTTTCTCCATTGCACTTGTTTCGTTTGTATACTCTCTCAGGAGAGACCACGTGTAGTGTCTAAATTATAAATATTTTTACATACCTTTCTAAAATTCTCAAATACATCCTCCAAAAAGAGCACATCAATTTTTTAATATAACTTTTTATGATCTTATAAAGTTGTACAATTAAATGTATCCCACACTACTTTTGCATGTTCATAATCTTCACTAGTACATTCTTTATTATTTAGTTTACTAAAGAATTCATTTCTAGATGGAAGATAAGCACAATTAAGTTTTTCAAACGAATTTAAATAATCATATGGAAAACCCCCTTTCTTTCCATAAGACGAAATCCTCTTTCAATTGTTTTTAAGGTTAAAATGATTCGAAACTATCTGCCATAAAACGTATTGTATCTAAAAAACTAAGTTCTAGATATTGATTTTCATCCATTTCAGAAAATGTTGATATATAGGTCTTTGTTTAGGGGAAGAACTTTTATTTTGGAAATATATTTTCCTAGTTCTTTTACGAAAAGATATAAATCATGTGATGATTAATTATTATATATATAAATTGGAATAAATTTAGGAACTTGAAAATTCAAATTACAGCTTTTGTTAGCAGCTCCTCTAACTCGCTCACTTTGTAAAATTTTATTGCCTTTTCAAAATTTTCTTTTTCCTCACCAGTCAAAGGGGCCTTAGAAATAATATTTTTCAAATAATTTCTAAAAAATATCCTAACAATTATAAATTTAACAATCACTGTAAATTTTTAAACTTATTTAAGTTATCATTATATCTACATTTTATATAGTAACTAGAGGCACATGGAATATGCTTCTGGATAAATTTGTAGTTTTTCCACTTACATTTATTTGTATATTCTCTAATACTTATACACTCAAAATCTGCATATATTACGAACGGTATGTCCAGATGACAATGGTAATTTTTAAATTTTAGATTACAATTCTGAGTAGTTACTATATGTGTAACTATTTTTCCGCACTTCATTTTACTTTTATCCATTGCACTTGCTTCATGTCTATACTGCAAACAGCAATTTTTTTACTATAATTTTTTTTTTCTTTACTATTATGACTAAATACATTTAATTTATAAAAACATTTTTTTAAAAATTCATATTAATAGTTTCAATAAATATTTAAGTTTATTCATAATTTTAAATTATATTTTTATTAAAATAAAGAGAAAATATAAATTTTATATATAAATAAAAAGCAGAAATAAATAAAAATATAAACTACCATTTTTTTAAATTTATTTATTGAGTTTATTGTTACAATTCCTTAGAAATAAAAATTTATATTTAACAACTATGTTTTATTGGTGTTTTATTAATGTTTGGTTGAATTTAATTTTGTTGTTACAATTCTCTAGATATAAAATGTGTACCTATTAAGCAATTGTTTTATTTGGTGGTTTCCATAACTCGTGCGCACAAGTTTTATAGACAGACATACAAATGTACGGACGAACAGATAAACATATCTAAATGGACTCAGAAAGTGATGCTAAGCCAAATGGTACATTTTAAGGTGGCTGTAGGATCAGTATACTTCGTCCCTGGGTCAATAGAAGATCAAATTATGTTGAAAATTGCGACCTGTAGCATTCGCACAAGTTTTACAGACGGACGGATAGATGGACATAGCTAAATAGACTTAAAAAGTGATTCTGAGCCGATTGATATATTTTAAGGTGGGTGTAGTATCAAACACCAGCACATACCCTAGTACCGTTAATGTCTCTTCCTAGAACTTTCGATCAAACTCAAGTAATTCAGTATCATTTAAGACACCATCTTGAGTATCAGCATGACTATATGTCTGGTATTTAGTTACATCCGATTTATACATTAAACATAGTCCTGCATATCAATAGTAATTGGTTCGATAGTTTTGCTTCACTGAATAATATTCTCGATAATCAAATGTTTATATTTCTAACATTGAAAACAATATAAACGAGTTTGATGTAGAAAATCTTAATCCAGGTGATGAGGAAACATTACTTAATGATGTTTCGGTGGAAACAGGAGACATTACAAGTATTAATAATGGCTCCTGGTGAAGGTCAGCGTCCTCTTGATATGGTAGTGTATGAAGATTCGGATGAACTCGTATTCGTTACTATATATGGAGGGAAAATAGTGACATGGTCAGAAACTTTTAGCAAAATAGTTCGTTTAGAATTGCGCAGGGTATGACAGACTTGCTTGCAGAATTGATAAGTTACTATATAGCTATAAGAAATTGTTGTAAATAAGAAGTGCTACGTCAATGCCCTTAATGAAGCCTTTATGGACAAATAAAATAAGGAGTGGTACGTCAATGCCCTTAATTAAAGCCTTTATGGACAACCTCATACGACACGAAGATGGATATCGAACTCATAAAGGTATTTGATTTGATAGAGGCTCTCCTCATATTCATGGTATGTACAAGTTTAAATATGCTTCCAAAATTGATCTTAACGAACACTCTACATTCCCGGCCGTTATTTGTTTCATTAATATTAATGTTACCCCATATATAGATTATTAACGGTATTGTAGGCTAGTATGATGACGTATATATTAATACAGATAGACCTATATTAATACAGATACACCTAAAGAAAGTGTGTTGATTCTAAGATCTCATGATCAGCTTCAAAATTTGTCTTCTGACATTACAGACATCTACGTAGCAAGTCTTTTAGATCATTATATACAACGTTATACAAGTTTTCCTTTAAGCTCCTACAGGGAAAACAGCATTTGGTATTGGTGGAACTAGAATCCACTCAATGCTTTCACTGCCCACAAATCAGGCTTCGGCAGAACTTAGACCATTAAATAATGATACAGACAATGTTTTGTATTCCAAATTTTTTAAATTAAAACTTCTAATCATAGATGCAATATCAATGGTAGGATCGAAAATGTTTAGATATCTCGATGCAAGGCTAAAGCAAGTATTTAAATCGGTTTCACCGTTTGAAGGAATTTCTGTGGTAGTATTTGGAGATTTAAAACTGCTTTCACCAGTAGCTGATAGTTGTATATTCTATGTAATGATCCATATAGTGTTATATATGGCTCTTCAATATGGGACATGTTAAAATATTTTCAACTTAACGAAATAATGCGCCAGAGAGAAGATCAAGAATTTCCAAAAAGAAAATGTTTGATGTTTAATGAAATCACGGAGAGTTCTAGATGAAGCAATTCATTTACTATGTACAAATATTGAAGTTGATAACTCGAATACGAATAAACTTAATGAAATGGCTACAGAAGAGATAGTATCATATGCCAAGGATCAAGTAAAATCTATAGCGATAGCTTAGTCAATGGAGCTATTTAACAAGTTATACATATAGATTGTGGATTAAATTTCCTGATACCTATATTGGTGTTTTAGCTCGAACGCAAAGTCAACTTCCAAATGAAGCTCTGTGGACACCTATAAAAATAATAGTACGATCTCTCCAATATAAACGGAATGAAAATATCAACATTGACCGTACTGTTTATTAAACCTACCTACGAGATACACCATTCTCATGGATGAAGTGATTAGTCCAACAAATGTTGAGAAATTTTGACGAATTAAAAAAATGAGAGATGGCGAAACACATGATGTATTAAATGTCTCTATAAAAGACAGGAATAATTAAAAAATGTTTCTCTTCTTATAAGTTGTTTTGAAATGATGTCTCGGATATGATTTTTATGGCTTTATTTTTTTAGAGCTTCTACAATTAATCCAAAACTTTTCAATTTTATTAGATGAACGCGAAAAAATTTATGATAAACTATATACTAAATGCTGATTTATGAGTTTTTTGCCAGTAAATATCGGATGTATATTATATAAGATCCGACAGGCTGCTATGCATAGCATAGATGCTGCAGCATCAAGAATTGTGTCAGACTTTTCAGAAGACCAACTAAGTGGGGATGTGACGGTTTATCAGCACTTCCAGAATACAAACAAGCTTGTGGAAGTCGGACATTAGCAGACTACAAAAGTGTATTTATGTCATCATTAGTGCCATTACGAATTCGTTCATATTCCCTTAATCCATCATCGTCAAGCATCGGAAATTCATTTGAAGATATATGGATCAATACAACTCCGGGTTCAAAAAATTTTTGTAGACCCATTGGATTTGAATATTTAAAGGAGTCAAAGAAAACAACAAAAGATTTAGTGGAATATTTAAAAGATGAAATAAATGCACTGGAGCCCATTTGCATAAAAATAAAGGAATTCTCTATTAACGTATCATATCAGCTAAGCTTAACAATGATTGATGGAAAGGTCAGCAATGCCATAACAGAAACTTCTTCCTTCTGGAGATGCTCAATATGTAATGAGAAAAAGTCGCAATTCTCAAATATAAACAAAAGCAGAAGTTTTAATGAAGAAGTCCTGTCTTTCGGAATTTCACCACTTCATGCCAGAATACGATTTTTGGATTACTTTTTACACATAGCATACGACCTCAAATATAGAAGTGTGCCAGAGAATCTTACTAAATCAACAAAAAATAATGAAGAATTGAAAGAACTGAGAGCTGCGGAAAAAAGCAGAATCCAAGAAGAATTTAAAGTTCAGATGGGATTAAACATCGACAAACCACTTCCAAGTTGCGGTAGTACAAATGACGGTAATACGGCAAGAAGGTTTTTTCGTGATTTTGAAATTACTTCAAAAATAACTGGAATCGACAAGGAGTTGCTTCGAAGAGTTAACACTATTTTAATGGCACTGAATAGTAAACATAAAATTAATGGAAATCGATTTGGGGAATATACTTCTGAAATTTCCAAATTACTTGTATATCTGTATCCATGGAGGGAACTAACACCAACAGTACACAAAGTATTGTGTCATGGTCAAATAATAATTGAATCGAATATTCTTCCACTTGGAGAGTTAACAGAAGAAGCCCAGGAAGCGAGGAATCGAGATTTTAAGAATGTTCAACTATTCAGCTCAAGAAAATGCTCCAGGCAATCACAGAATGAAGATATTTTTAATAGTTTACTTCTATCTTTTGATCCTGTTCTTTCAACTATGCGAAAAAGATGGATTTGTTATGAAACTATATCATCTCAAAACAAGGAAGATTTAAAGGACTTATATTACCTTCTGGATATGTATACCGATATGACAGATTATTTTCAAAAAAATGGTACTCCTTGGCTACGCTCATGCCAAATTTTATACCGATCGGATCAGCCGTTTAGAAATGCCAGCATGACTATATGTCTGATATTTAGTTACATCCGATTTATACATTAAACATAGCCTACATATCGATAGCAATTGGTTCGATAGTTTTGCTTCACTGAATGACATTGTCCATAATCAAAATGATTATATTTCTAACATTGAGAACAATATTAACGAGTTTGATGTAGAAAATCTTAATCCGGGTGATCAGGAAACATTACTTAATGATGTGTCGGTGGAAACAGGAGACATTACAAATATTAATAATGGCTCCTGGTGAAGGTCAGCGTCCTCTTGATATAGTAATGTATGAAGATTCGGATGAACTCGTATTCGTTACTATATATGGAGGGAAAATAGTGACATGGCCAGAAACTTTTAGCAAAATAGTTCGTTTAGAATTGCGCAGGGTATGACAGACTTGATTGCAGAATTGATAAGTGTAAATAAGGAGTGCTACGTCAATGCCCTTAATAAAGCCTTTATGGACAACCTCGTACAACACAAAGATGGATATCGAACTTTTAAAGGTATTTGATAGAAGCTCTCCTCATATTCATGGTATGTACTAGTTTAAATATGCTCCCAAAATTAATCTTAACGATCACTCTACTTTCACGGCCGTTATTCATTTCATTGATAAATATATAAGCACAAATTGGTAGTGATCCATATTTTACCCCATATATAGATTATCAAAAGCATAATCATGAACTCTATATGGTATAACGGTATTGGAGGCCAGTATGATGACGTATATATTAATACAGATAGACCTATATTAATACAGATACACCTGAAGAAAGTGTGTTGATCCTAATATCTCATGATCAGCTTCAAAATTTGCCTTCAGACATTACAGACATCTAAGTATACAACGTTATACAAGTTTTCCTTTAAGCTCTTACAGGAAAGCAGCATTAGGTATTGGTGGATCTAGAATCCTTTGAGGGCTTTCACTGCCCACAAATCAGCCTTCGGCAGAACTTAGATCATTAAAAAATGATACAGACTATGTTTAGTACTCCAAAATTTTAGACTTAAAACTTCTAATCATAGATGCACTGTCGATGGTAGGGTCGAAAATGTTTAGATATTTCGACGCAAGGCTAAATCAAGTATTTAAATTGACTTCACCGTTTGGAGGAATTTCTGGTGTAGTATTTGGAGATTTAAAACAGCTTTCACCAGTAGGTGATAGTTGTATATTCTATGTAATGATCCATATAGTGTTATATATGGCTCTTCACTATGGGACATGTTAAAATATTTCGAATTTATCGAAATAATGCGCCAGAGAGAAGACAAGAATTTCCAAAAAGAAAATGTTTGATGTTTAATGAAATCACGGAGAGTTCTAGATGAAGCAATTCATTTACTATGTACAAATATTGAAGTTGATAACTCGAATACGAATAAACTTAATGAAATGGCTACAGAAGAGATAGTATCATATGCCAAGGATCAAGTAAAATCGATAGCGATTGCTTAGTCAATGGAGTTATTTAACAAGTTATACATATAGATTGTGGATTAAATTTCCTGATACCTATATTGGTGTTTTAGCTCGAACGCAAAGTCAACTTCCAAATGAAGCTCTGTGGACACCTATAAAAATAATAGTACGATCTCTCCAATCCGGAATGAAAATATCAAAATTGACCGTACTGTTTATTAAACCTACCTACGAGATACATCATTCTCATGTATGAAGCGATTAGTCCAACAAATGTTGAGAAATTTCGACGAATTAAAAAAAGAGAGATGGCGAAACACATGATGTATTAAATGTCTCTATAAAAGACAAGAATAATTTTAATATGTTCTCTTCTTATAAGTTGTTTTGAAATGATGTCTCGGATAGCTGTCACATAATTTTTTTAATGATTTTGATGGCTTTAATTTTCTAGAGAATTTATAATTAATCTAAAACTTTTTAAAGTTAATAGATGAACGCGAAAAAAATTATGATAAACTATATACTAAATGCTGATTTATGAGTTTTTTGCCAGTAAATATCGGATGTATATTATATAAGATCCGACAGGCCGCTCTGTAAAGGAATTATTGTTCAATGTCTAGAATCTACGTTTTCTACACGTAGTTCCCTAGAATTTTCAAATCAGTGTTACTGAAGGACGTAATATCTGGAATAACATTGATACCAACAAGATATTTGTATCTTATTTTACATTTCTGCAAAATTTCATTAATATTAAAAATTATGAAATGTTAAGTCATACTTCCAGAATTTTTGAAATATTTATTTTTTAACATAGAACGTCTGTTTCATACGAAATCTAGAAGGAAATTGCGCAAAGTTTAATAGAGATTGAGGTTTTTATATAAATTTCTTACTTTAAAGTTTAGACACTTATTACTAATCTAAACTTAGCGATTGCTGATCTAATGGGAATGTAAGTTTTTAAGAAGGACCATATACAACCCCTGGGAATTGCGTTCTTTAGGGTTAAATAGGGCTAATCAGACATAAAATACTTTTACTTGAAATCCACTTTATGTTTTGCCTCCGATTTGAAATTTTTACAACCGGTAAAAAAATATTCTTAACGTAACCACATAAAGAAAGTGGAATACTCTCCCAGAGGTTAGCTTTACATCATATATACTATATACCATGGTATTCGGCAGTAGTTGACAACGAAAGGGCTAATTTACTTGCTCCAAAGGGAGGGGAGCTCGAGATAATTAACCTGAAGAATGTAAAACCATTCGACTCAACGAAGGCTGAATTATAAGTATGGGCGAGTGAATTCCATAAGGCCTATGGGAATAATGAAACGGTTGGTAAAACCACAAAATTCGTATGAAGTGACTAAGTCCCCTCGAAATGTGTAATTCTGAGACTAGTATGATGATACGTCTTCACAGTATTAGGGGCACAACTATAGGTTTAGAATGTTAAGCATGTAGAGAGGACAGTGAAACTTTGAAGCACTTTTTTGTCATTGTCGAACTTCGAAATTGGTAAAAATTTTATTCAAATACCTTGAAAAAGATAATGTTCCGGATATAACGAACACCGATTGGAAAATTCTTAAGAATTACGTCCAGGAAATGTAATTTCAGACGATAATACTTTAATAAAATCATTTTAAAGACATTTTTAAATTTATTTGAATTTATAAAATGTGAAAGATTTGTTTTCCTAGGTTTCAAAACTAGCCAAACACTTTTAGAGTCCATCTTTTAAATCGGAGGCACAGCTATAAAGTGGTTTTCAATTAAAAGTATTACATATAAAAACTTACATTCCAATAAGACCTGCTGATCTCGGTTGATAACTTTTGATTAGTAATAAGTGTCTAACCTTTAAATTGTCCATAAGTATTTGTAATAAGAAATTTATATAAGAACTTCAATCTCTATGAAACTTTGTTCAGTTTTCTTCAAGATTTCATATGAAACAGACGTATGTTGTTGCCCCTTTGCGCATATTGAAAATCGCTTCCAAAAATTATCGTCCTCTCCCTTTACTACTTTAAACTCCACATTCTCATCGAGCATTTTTTAATTTTTAATTTAATTTAATTTAAAATTTAATTTCTTCAAATTTGTGGGAATCTATGTATAGTTTTAAGAATTGTAAATTTTCTAAAATGAAAATAATGCATCCGCACAGCTAATGCTGTAACATTGAAAATGTCTTTCATAATTATCATCCTCTCCCTCTACTATTCCAAATTCCTCATTCTCATCGAGCATATGAAGAAAAATGTCGATCATCTTCCGAGGCCTGTAAAACCAGGGTATTTGTATTATAACTACATATAAATCTTTTATTAGCTAAATAACTAAAACTAATTTTATTTATATGTGCAGTATACAATACATGTAATTTGGACTTAAAATATTTATAGTCTTAAATTTCTTACCACATTATTTTTAATACCCTTAACCTTTTCGGTTTCTTTTAGATCATCTGTTTTAAAGGAGTACATTTTTGCTCTAAGACCTACCATTATTTTCATCTTTCATTATGACTAAAACTATCAATTTTCTCCCTATTTAACCATATGAACTCAGAGAAGGGTAAATATTGGGATATTGCCCAATCGTAAAGGTTATTGGCATCAAAATACATACTTTTTATTGGATAGGGTATGTTTTATTGAACGTTCAACAAGTGCTCCTCTAGTCCCCATTTTTTTTATCAATTCAACATAGCGTCCCACGATAAACCTGGTGCAGCTTAATCTAATTAAATTTTGGCTTTGCTCTTAAAGCATAAGCTCCTAGTCTTTTAGCAACATTTTACCATTTACTTAAAAGTTTTACATTTTTTAGGTTTATCAACGTTCTCCTTTATCTTACCATATACCGTATTATTGAGTAATTTGAAAAAGTTTTTTTTTAACGCAGCTTTAGCATTTGTTCTATGAAGATTATGGAAATAGAGATAATTTTTTCCACAATTCTTTTTATACACCTCCAACTTCTGCTTTTCGTGAAAATGTTGTAAAAAATCGTTACACATCACCAGACTTTCTTCAAATTTTGTTCCCATTAGAACTGTTGCCTGGACTTTTTCTTTATCATTTTGTAATGTCGTCCATCGGTTTTGGATTCATATCGAAAAACATTTATGCTTATAGTTTTTTTTTTCAAATATTTTTACATCTTTGATTTTAAGTGGGAAACAAATCCCATTTATATGTAAATTGTATCCTTTCAGGCAGATTTGATTTGAATTAATATCGACTTTATATTTTGATATAAGGTGTACATTGCAGATATCTTTATAAAAATCTTCGGTACTAATGATGCTGTATGCATATAATTTAAATGTATAATACTATTATATTTAGGTTCCATATAATTATAATGAAAGTCATATATTTTCCACTTAGAAACTTCTAAAACACTAAATCCTAAGCAATACTGTACAGCAAATATATCATCTCCAAACCTAGACATACTGTAAAAATTCAGTTGAATAATATGAGCTTGTAGTGCCTTGATTCCCACTGTTTTTTTCATGATCTTTCCATGGACACTAAGTCCTAAGCAATACTGTATGGCAAATATATCATCTTCAAACCTAGACATACTGTGAAAATTCAGTTAAACAATATGAGCTTGTGGTGCCTTGATTCCCACTGTTTTTTTCATGATCTTTCCATGGACACTAAATCCTAAGCAATACTGTATGGCAAATATATCATCTCCAAACCTAGACATACTGTGAAAATTCAGTTGAACAATATGAGCTTGTGGTGCCTTGATTCCCACTGTTCATGATCTTTCCATGGACAAATATATCATCTCCAAACCTAGACATACTGTGGAAATTCAGTTGAACAATATGAGCTTGTGGTGCCTTGATTCCCACTGTTTTTTCATGGTCTTTCCATGGACACTAAATCCTAAGCAATACTGTATGGCAAATATATCATCTCCAAACTTAGACATACTGTAAAAATTCAGTTGAACAATATGAGCTTGTAGTGCATTGATTCCCACTGTTCATGATCTTTCCATGGACAAATATATCATCTCCAAACCTAGACATACTGTGAAAATTCAGTTAAACAATATGAGCTTGTGGTACCTCGATTCCCACTGTTTTTTCATGGTCTTTCCATGGACTGCATTATTTAGTAATTTAAAAAAAATCTTTTTCGAACGGATTACATGTTCTACTCGTTTGATATGTATTAAAGTCGAGGTAAGACTTTAGCCATGGTGCCTGTTTAAATTTTATGATTCTATGGATTTTTTTTTTTCAAAATCAAACCATTTTCTTTACACTGTTTTAATACTCTATAATGTATACTATATTTTCCTCTATCTGTTAAGTCGGAAATCAACTTTTCATTAATCATTGAAGCAATCATTTTATTCTCCTGACAAAAAAGGCAAAGCATTATAATACTTCTGGATATCCTAAGTCTACTTAATGTATTCTTCATTAGCTTCATTTTCTATTGTAAGAATATCGATGCTATCAATATTCTCACTATTTAGCCATATAAAATCAAATAAAGGATAATATTAGGATATTTCAAAAATCAAAAATCCTAGATAAATGTCCTAGTATAAAGATTCAGATATTGCCCAACCATATAAGTTGTTGGCATACAAATATGTTAAATATTTAGAAGAAGAGTGATATCTGAGAGATATTTGTTGTTTGCTACAGAATGTCTTTCAGAACATTGAACAATTCCTCGTCTAATTGCCTTATTTAGAAATTGTATCATTTCTAGATCTGTTAGACAATCAAGTTTATAGTTGTTATTTTCAACATTGCATTCCAAGATAGACCAGGTGCTGTATAATAGTGTTATAGGACTAAATTGTAAATGATTTACAGATGATCCTAAAGTTTTCATTCAATAACATCTGCTAATAACAAATCGTCACTTTTTAAGTTTACTCCAAAATTCTTGTGTATGTGCATAATCTTCTTTACATTGCAATCGCTTATATACCTCTTAATGTCTACAAAATGTTTTTTTGGACAATAACCAAGTCCTCTTGAATCACCATTTTTATCATATTGTACATATCAACATCGGTTATCAATTCAAGTCGTATTTTTGTTGATTTTAACATAGCATCCCACGATAAAACTGGTGATATCAATTTTGTTCATCAATTGTAGTTAATATTTAAAATTTTTTTATTAACATTTCTTAAAAAATAGAAGAAATCTACTTTTAAGAGCATCTGCATGTATCTGGTCCCTCATCACGCAGTACCAGGTGCAACTTTGAAAATGACTTCCATAATTTTCGTCCTCTCCCTCTAATTCTTCAAAATTTCTCATTCTCATCGAACATGGAGGAAAAAATCAATAATCTGTTAATATTTGTATAACATGGATGTCTGTAAATCGTCCAATAAATTTATAGAATATTTCCCTTAGAATGCATATGTTCGAACGTTTTTAGTTATAATTTCTTTTTATCTATATTAGTCTAGTTATATCATTTGTATTATTAATAAATATTTCTTTGTCTATATCTTGCATAAGATGATTATAATTTTTATTTCTTAAAAAATTCTTACTTGTAATGTGACCCCAAACCAGGGTATTTATATTATAACTACATATAAATCTTTTATTAGCTAAATAACTTAAACTAATTTTATTTATATGTGCAGTATACAATACATGTAGTTTGGACTTAAAATTTTTAAAGTCTGATAGACTTAAATTTCTTACCACATTATTTTTAATATCCTTAACCTTTTCGGTTTCTTTTAGATAGTCTGTTTTAAAGGAGTACATTTTTGCTCTAAGACCTACAAATACCTTTATAACTATACCAATATTTTCATCTTTTATTATACCTAAAACTTTCTTAATCATATTCGTAAGTGTCAAATCTTAAATCGATATCATTAATTTCAATTTCTATATAGAAATCATATGTTTCTATTGTATAAACGAATGAATCGGTGTTGTGCTCTTAAATTGTATTTAAGTACAATATAATCATAATGGAAATCGTATATGTTCCATTTGGATAGTTCTAGAATAAAAAATCCTAGATAAATGTCCTAGTATAAAGATTCAGATATTGCCCAACCATATAAGTTGTTGGCATACAAATGTGTTAAATATTTAGTAAAAGAGATACTGAAAAATTCATTATCTGAGAGATATTTGTTGTTTGCTACAGAATGTCTTTCAGAACATTGAACAATTCCTTGTCTAATTCCCTTATTTTTAAATTATATCATTTCTAGATCTGTTAGCCAATCAAGTTTATAGTTGTTATTTTCAACATTGCATCCCAAGATATACTAGTGTTATAGGACTAAATTGTAAATGCTTTTATAGATGCTCCTAAAGTTTTCAATAACATCTGCTAATAACAAATCGTCACTTTTTAAGTTTACTCCAAAATTCTTGTGTATGTGCATAATCTTCTTTACATTGCAATCGCTCATATACCTCTTATTGTCTACAAAATGTTTTATTGGCCAATGACCAAGTCCTCTTGAATCCCAATTTTTATCATATTGTACATATCAACATCGGTTATCAATTCAAGTCGTATTTTTGTTGATTTTAACATAGCATCCCACGATAAAACTGGTGATATCAATTTTGTTCATCAATTGTAGTTAATATTTAAAATTTTTTTATTAACATTTCTTAAAAAATAGAAGAAATCTACTTTTAAGAGCATCTGCATGTATCTGGTCCCTCATCACGCAGTACCAGGTGCAACTTTGAAAATGACTTCCATAATTTTCGTCCTCTCCCTCTAATTCTTCAAAATTTCTCATTCTCGTCGAACATGGAGGAAAAAATCAATAATCTGTTAATATTTGTATAACATGGATGTCTGTAAATCGTCCAATAAATTTATAGAATATTTCCCTTAGAAAACATATGTTCGTCCGTTTTTAGTTATAATTTCTTCTTATATATATTAATCTAGTTATATAATTTGTATTATTAATAAATATTTCTTTGTCTATATCTTGCATAAGATGATTATAATCTTTATTTCTTAAAAAATTCTTACTTGTAATGTGACCCCAAACCAGGGTATTTGTATTATAACTACATATAAATCTTTTATTAGCTAAATAACTAAAACTAATTTTATTTATATGTGCAGTATACAATACATGTAATTTGGACTTGAAATATTTATAGTCTTAAATTTCTTACCACATTATTTTTAATATCCTTAACCTTTTCGGTTTCTTTTAGATCATCTGTCTTAAAGGAGTACATTTTTGCTCTAAGACCTACAAATACCTTTATAACTATACCATTATTTTCATCTTTTATTATACCTAAAACTTTCTTAATCTTTCTTTCTTAATCATATTCGGAAGTGTCAAATCTTAAATCGATATCATTAATTTAAATTTCTATATAAAAATCATCAGTTTCTATTGAAAAAACGAATGAATCGGTGTTGTGTTCTTAAATTGTATTTAAGTGTTCCATGTGGATAGTTCTAGAATCAAAAATCCCAGATAAATATCCTAGGGTAAAGATTCAGATATTGCCCAACCATATAAGTTGTTGGCATACAAATATGTTAAATATTTAGTAGAAGAGATGATGAAAAATTCATTATCTGAGAGATATTTATTGTTTGCTACAGAATGTCTTTCAGAACATTGAACAATTTCTCGTCTAATTCCCTTATTTTGAAATTATATCATTTCTAGATCTGTTAGCCAATCAGGTTTATATTTGTTATTTTCAACATTGCATCCCAAGATATACTAGTGTTATAGGACTAAATTGTAAATGCTTTTATAGATGGTCCTAAAGTTTTCAATAACATCTGGTAATAACAAATCGTCACTTTTTAATGTGCATGTGTATGTGCATAATCTTTCTTACATTGCAATCGCTCATACAATGACCAAGTCCTCTTCGAATCCCCATTTTTATCATATTGTAAATATCAACATCTGTTATCAATTCAATAAGTATTTTTGTTAATTTCAACATAGCGTCCCACGATAAAACTGGTGCTATCATTTTTGAACACAAGATTAAAAATATTTAATTTCATTGGAGCAATATCAGCTTCGAGCAGCTGTAATTGATTTCATTTCGTTTAGGCTCTGGACTCAAGTTCATTAAAAAGTTGTCAGATGTATCAATATCAGAGTTTAGCAGGAAATATATTACTGTTATATTCCTTAACTATTCTTCATGAAAATTAATTATTTATACTCGTGAGAAGTAAAAAAACTTTAATAGTCCTCAAGGTTAGACATAAATGCTCAGATTCATGATCTGCAGCTAATATAAATTAGTTTTAACTTCTGCCTTAAATTGTTTTTTTTACCAGACAACGTCTATTTCATGCGAAATCTTGAAGAAAACTGTGCAATATTTAAAATAGATTGAGATTTTTATACTAATTTCATATTTTAATAATTAGGCACTTATTACTAATCAAAACTTACAGATTGCTGGTTTGATTGGAATGTAAGTTTTAAAGATAGATCGAACACAACCACTGGGAGTTGCGTTCTAAATAGAACAATATAGACATGTAATACTTTTAATTGAAATACACTTTATGGCTGTGCCTCTAATTAAAAAGATGGGTCTTAAAAGTTCTCGACTAGTTGTGAAAAATTTTAAAAATTCAAATCATTTTACATAAATTTAAAATACTCATGAAAAGAAATTATTTTAAAAATTCTAGAAGTTTGGGGATAAGACAATACTATTGCCGAATCACCATAATGATTTATTGGAATCACTTTCTGAGCCGATTAAGACATATCCGTCTGGCGGACTACATACATATATATATGTTTGGCAAAAAAAAAACTGAATCACAACTTTAAATAGTCTTCAAGGTTGGACTTAAATGTGCGATAGTTTCCAAACATTAGTAACATTTACTTCATTAGTAACACCGGATCAAAAGTTGCAGCCGTCCTCATTTCACTCATTTCAAGATGGTGATCTGAGTTCCCTATTACTCTTATTGAATTCTGATCTGAAGGTTCTAAGTTATTCCCTTAATAATTTTACTTTATCAGCCAGTTCCTACTTACATCCTATGGATAAACATAGCCCGATCGTTATAGGCTATAGAATACCTTACAAATAAATACTATTTCGATACGGTACACAGAGAATTCTCACTTTCACCTTTACAGTTTATGACTTAGAATGCCTAATTTAAAAACGTATATTATCTGGAATATAATAACAGTAAAGAATTAAGATAAATTCTCTAAATTATTACAGAGAAAATTTGATTTCCCAAAATCCGCCGAATTCAAATCGCAGATACAGCTAAACTGTAATAACTATTGATCGAATTTTCTTACTAAATCTAGTACATAATAATTGTATTAGTTATATATTTTTTTATTAATAGACTACATTATATTGATTTTGTCATTCCGTTTGTAACACATCGAAATATTCGTCATAGACCCACAAATGTATATATATTCTGGATCCTTATTAAATTTTAAGACGACCTAGCCATGTCCGTCCATCTGTCTGTTGAAAACACGATAGAGAACGGAATGAGCTAGAGGACTGAAATTTTCAAGAAATATTCTCTATAGGTAAGGTTTGTTTGGTATTGAAAATGGCCAATATTGGTCCACGTTTTCGGATAGCCCCCATACAAGTGGACCCCCGAAAAACAACCTTAACGGGCACATATGCTTTAAAAGTGTAACTATAGCAATGAAATTCAACATAAATATGTTTTATATGAGCCAAAAACTTTCTGCCAAATTTTATAAAGATCGGTCCATAATTGACCCAACCCCCCATATAAGGTCCCCTTCAGAAAATTACTTTAACGCTCATTACTCGCTTAAAAATACGACTATTGCGATGAAATTTGACATAAGTATTTAAGGAGCTAAATTTGACATCAGCAAATCTCTTATGAACCAAAATCGCTCCACCGAATATAATATAATATAATATAAGCTCCCCCTCAGAAAATGACATTAAAGTTCATTATTGGCTTAAAAATACGAGTAAAGCGATGAAATTCGATACACATAAGTTTTATACGAGTTAAGATCTACCAAATTTGGTGCGGATCGGTCCACAATTGACCCTACCCCCATATAAGGTCCCCTTCAGAAAATTATTTTAACGATCATTTCTGGCTTAAAAATACGTGTACATTTATGAAATTTGATATAAAAAACGTTTATAGAAACTTTAATCTTCCGACCGAATTTCATGCGGAAAGTGTCGGAAACTTACCATACCCGCCCATATAAGCCTGCCTCTAATTAATAAAATATTAATTTTGCCACAAATTCCCTAAAAAAATGTTTCTTCATTAAAACACTGGCAACACTCTATGTAATTGAAAAAATCCCATAAACTGTTTTCAACAACAACAAATAGCGAAGACTAAAACCAGAAGTTGGTTAGGCTATACACCGACAGATGTCACCGTTATTATTAGTTGTTTATATATCCAAGAAGTCATTTTGCTACGCAACAACAGATGACGCATCACAAACGTCAATGTAACCGGAATCGTATTGTAAACGTTATATATGGACTATTGACTAGTATTTTGACTAGACTATAGACTAGTCTTTTGACTAGATTATTGACTAGTCGTTTGACTAGACTATAGACTATTCTTTTGTCTAGTCCATTTACTAGTATACTGACTGGTCTATTGTTTAGTCTTTTGACTCGTCTACTGACTAATACATTGACTGGTCTATTGTGTAGTCTATTGCGTAGTATATTCACTAGTCTTTTGACTAGTCTATTGGCGAGTCTACTGACTAGTCTATTCACTATTGACTATTCTGTGACCTAGTCTATTGAACAGTCATACCAGTCTATTGACTGGTCTATAGACTATTATATTTGGCTAAGCCATTGAATAGTCTATTGTCTAGTTTATTGACTATTCTACTAGTCTATTGGCGAGTCTACTGACGAGTTTATTGACTAGTCTATTGACGGGTCTATTGACTAGTCTATTCACTAGTCTATTGACTAGTTTATTCACTATTAAATTGTCTAATCCATTGTCTAGTCTGTGACCTAGTCTATTGAACAGTGATACCAATCTTTTGAAGAGTCTATTGGCTGGCCTATAGACTATTAAATTGACTTGTAGTTTGACTAATCTATTGACTAGTCTGTGACCCAGTCTACTGACTAGTTTGTGATATAGTCTATAAATAGACAAAACTAAACTACTCTATGGACAAATCTTCTGACGAGTCTAATGACTGATCTTTTAACTAGTCTATTGACTAGTAGTTTGTCTTGTCTATTGACCAGTCTACTGAGAAGTCTGTGACCTAGTCGATTCACTGGTCTATTGACTAGTGTACTGAGTGGTCTATTGAGTAGTCTATTGGCTCATGTACTGACTAATACATTGACTGGTCTATTGTTTAGTCTATTGAGTAGTCTTTTCACTAGTTTTTTGACTAGTCTATTCACTATTCGATTGTCTTCCCCATTGACTATTCTGTGACCTAGGCTATTGAACAGTCATACCAGTCTTTTGACGAGTCTAGTGACTGGTCTATAGACTATTAATTGGCAAAGCCATTGACTAGTTCATTAACTGTTCTACTGAGTAGTATATTGACTAGTCTATTGACGAGTCTATTGACCGGTCTATTGACTAGTCTGTGACCTAGTCTATTGAACAGTCATACCAATTTTTTGAAAAGTCTATTGATGGGTCTATAGATTATTATATTGATTTGTAGTTTGACTAATCCATTGACTAGTCTGTGACCCAGTCTATGATGTAGTCTATTAATAGACTAAACGATTGACTAGTCTATTAACTACTCTATGAACCAAACTTTTGACGAGTCTAATGACTGGTCTTTTAACTAGTCTATTGACTATTATTTTGTCTAGTCTATTGACTAGTCTACTGAGAAGTCTATGACCTAGTCGATTGACTAATCTATTGACGAGTCTATTGACTAGTTTATTAACTAGTGAATTGACTTGTCAATTTATTAGATTATATACTAGTCTTTTAAGTAATCTATTGACTAGATTATTGTCTAGTTGATTGAGTAGTCTATTGACTAATCTATTGTCTAGTCTATTCAGTAGTATATTGAGTAATCACTTGACTAGTCTATTAACTAGTCTATTGCCCTGTCTATTAACTAGTCTATTGACTAGTCTGTGACTTAGTCTATTGGCTAGATGATTGACTAGTCTACTGAATGGCTTATTGAGTCGTGTATTGATTAATCTATTGACTCGTCTAGGGACTAGTCTATTGATTAGTATATTTACTAGTATTTTGTCTAGTCTATTGACTAGTCAACTGAGAAGTCTATGACCTAGTCGATTGACTAATCTATTGAATTATCTATTGACTAGTTTATTAACTAGTGAATTGACTTGTCAATTGAATAGGTTATCTACTAGTCTTTTGAGTAATCTGTTGACTAGATTATTGTCTAGTTGATTGAGTAGTCTATTGACTGGATTATTGTCTAGTCTATTCAGTAGTATATTGAGTAATCACTTGACTAGTCTATTAACTAGTCTATTGACCTGTTTATTAACTAGTCTATTGACTAGTCTGTGACTTAGTCTGTTGGCTAGACGATTGACTAGTCTACTGAATGGCTTATTGAGTCGTGTATCTATTAACAAGTCTATTGACCTGTCTATTAACTAGTCTATTGACTAGTCTGTGACTTAGTCTGTTGGCTAGACGATTGACTAGTCTACTGAATGGCTTATTGAGTCGTGTATTGACTAATCTATTGACTCGTCTAAGGACTAGTCTATTGATTAGTATATTGACAAGTCTGTGAACTAGTCTATTGTGTAGTCTGTGATCTAATATATTTTGCTAGTCTAGTATATTGACTAGTCTATCGAAAAATCTATTTTCGAATCTTATTAAAAAGTTAATTATAAGTATATAGCTTTTCGATTCATTATAGACCTACATATATAGGTATGTATGTATCATTTATTAAATAAAATTATAGCGTTTATTTTAAATCTTATATTTAAATGTTTATATTATAAATTTTTATTGAAATTATTTATTGTTATTATTATTTTTATTATTGTTATACAAGTAGACAATTTACAATAGTTATTAAAATAATATAATTTGATTTTTATATATATACGACAATGTCATTAATATATTGTTATATTTATTACTATTGTATTTATATTTCAATTATTATGATCAGATTTAAACAAAATTAATTAACATTCAATTGATTTAATTATGTATTAACAATTTTCGGTTTTCACAGTTTAAGCTTTAAACAACAAAAAAAAAGTTGTATGTATATCAAAAGCATTTGTCAAAGTTGTCAAATAATTGAGGGTCCCAACCAAAAGAAATCTATAAAGAATTAAATTTCGAAAGAGATTTCTGCTTAAAACACTTTCAATCTAACAAAATATAATTTGTTTTACAACTTCTTACATATAAACTGTGAAAAGCCTAAATATTTATAATAATTTGTTATTTCTTTTATTATATACTTTTTTTTTTTGCATAAATTGTTTGTAGTTTATTGTATATAATTTATTATTTTTTTTTTTTTTTATATTTTCAAAACATTTTTGTATGTTTGTTTATGTCATTATATTTTAATTAAATTATTAATATTAATTATTTATCTGCTTTTTAATTTGCTTCAAAAACTAATTATTTTCAATTTGTTATTAATTAAAATTACATAATTTATTTGAATTGTTTATTTTAGTTTTACGTACAAATTTGATTATTTTATATATAAATCGTATACTTGATTTTTATTTTAAGCTTTTTGGAAGTTAAAAACTTAATTAAAAACTATATTATTAATAGTATTTAAGAAAATAATTTGTGATATTTAAGAAATATATTTAAAAAAATAATTTCAGAAAAGTAAACATTAATACTAAAGGATTTTTTTTTTACAGATTTGCAAAATACTATTGTGCTAAACGATTTTAAAATCAGGGGCCATATTAACGCATTCTTAATCCAAAGAGATGTATCAATAGACTAGTCCATAGACTGTTCAATAGACTAGTTCAAACTCTAGTCTGTAGACTCGCCAATAAACTAGTTCATTGAATAGTCCATAGACCGGTCCATAGGCAAGTTAACAGATTAGTCCATAGATAACTTCCAAGGATTTTAAAATCCAAGGGCCGAATTAACGCATTCTTTATCTATTAAGATGTGTTAATAGACTAATCCACAGACAAATCCATAGATTAGTCCATAGACTGTTCAATAGACTAGTCCAAACTCTAGTCTGTAGACTAGCCAATAAACTAGTTCATAGAATAGTCCGTAGACCGGTCCACAGGCAAGTTAACAGATTAGTCAGTCCATAGATAAGTCAATACACTAGTCCCTGAGCTACTACATAGACTAAACCTAAAATAGTTTAGTACATAGAAGAGTCAACAATCTAGTCCATGGTATAGTTCAAATACTGGTCCATAGACAAGTCTATAATGTAGTTCATAGTATTGTCAATAGACTAGTCCATAGACAAATTAATAGATTAGTTGATATACCAGTCAATAGACTAGTCCCTGAACTACTCCATAGAACAGTTCATAGATTTACCCATATACTAGTATATAGTCTAGTCCTTATACTAGTCCATAATCTAGTCCTTAGACTAGTCCATAATCTAGTTAATAGACTAGTCCATAGAGAAGTTAACAGAATAGCTGATAGACAAATCATTAGGGATTAAACCCTGTACTACACCACAAACAAATCTATGGATGAGTCCAAAGACTAGTTAGTAGACTATATATACATAGCCTAGTCTAATAGGGTAGTTCATATACTAGTCAAAAGTCTATTAACTAGTGGATAGACTAGTCCAACGTTTATATCCATAAACTATAGACTAGTTAAGAGAATAGTCCATAGATTAATCAATACACTACACAATAGAACTAACAATGGACTAGTCAATAGTTTGGATCATTGAATAGTAAATAGACTAGGTCAAAATATTATGGGTTCAATAAACTTGGGATTCATTAGTTGTGACAAAATATTGTTACTATTCACATAAAACACCGTATTGATGACACGATTTAGAAAACAACAATTATATACTTCTCAATTGTGACTCTTCTACTCTTCTCCCTGACAAAAAATATACTGTATAGAAAATAATACGCTCATCATCCATACAGATGGATTCAAGTCTATGGAGGGTGGTGAATGGTGTCTATATCCCTAATTTTAGAATACAAGTGCGCTTTCGAGTTACTAAATCAGGTGGTTTAGGTTCTGATTCAGCATACTTTTATGTGTAATGATCTTAAATATAGGAAAAGCACTCCAACTCTGGTATTCGAATGTAATCGGAATTTCCATTTAAAATCTACCTAGAATTTTAGTTCTATAGCCGGTTCTAACAGAAAACAATGGTAAATATCAAGAACCAGCTACAAGGATTATAAATTCTAACAAAAACCATTGATTAAAAGATTGACTTTAGAACCGTACCACCAAACAAGTATCGAGTCTATAACGCTTTCTAAGAACACGTTAAGAAGGTTTCATTTTAAAACAAATTATCGTTTTCAACTCCAAACTAGAGCATAGATTCATTTATTCAAATTCTGAACTTAAACGCAGCTTAATCCTTTAGAAAAGTATACTCAAAGCTAACAAATACCAATAGGTCGAGTCGGTAAGACCTTAGACTTATTCCCTATCACTCTGTCTCTTAGTTATGTCGTTCTATTTAATCTTGATGAAAGTAAACAGCAGTCTGCGATTGGAGTTGCAAATTATGCTGCCTAATCTTAATGAAACCTAATGTCATGTCATCAGTTTATTGTGAATGATTCATTTTACATGACATTACTGTTAAAACTAAAATGTTAACTGGATTTCAATGCAATAAAGGACACTAGTAAATTGCTAATTTGTTTAAATTGGGAAAAAGCTATTATTTTAAAAAATTTCCTTTAGCTTAATGAATTTCAAATTTAATTTTAAGAAATAACATATTTTTTAAATTTTATAAAAAAAACTATCACAAAATATTGTAAATTTCTAACAATTGCATTTAAATACATATTTATAGTTTTTGTTTTTTAATAATTTATAGAAAATTGGAAGAAATTTTATTTAAAAAATATTCACAATTTTATTTATATATTTAAAAAAAATCATAAAATTACATGTTTGTTTTAGTTTTTAAATAATTATAATAAATTTTTGTTGTATATAGTTACTTTTAAATATTTAAATTATTTAAGCTTAATAATAATTATTATTATTACTTTATTTATTAAACATATAATTTTATGTTATAAACTAATAAAAAAACAAATTTGTGAATATCTTAAAAAAAAGTTATTATTATAGTTTGAGTTTAAATTTGTATTAATTATAAATTTAAAGTTATTTTTTAATATATATATATTTTGCTTTAAAACTGCACCAAGGATTTGATTATAAATTCTCACTTAAAATTATGTAAATATAATAATTGTTTCTTTTTTTAAGAAAATTAAAAAAATACAAAGTTTTTTGTTTGTAGAAAACCACAACCTTTTCCTTTTTTTTTGAGAGAGAGAGAGAAATGAAGACAAATTTTGTAAAATAGAATTTAAAGAAAAATTTATTTATAATTATTTTATTATAAAAAAAGCATTATTTTCAATAAACATTAATGTAAAGCAATAGAAAAATATTAGCATTTAAAAAAACCAAGTATTGTCCTTTGAAACGATCATTAAACAAAGGGGGACCATTAGCCACTGGGGTTCATTTATCAATAGAGACTAACTAGAAAGCCAAATAATCCAGTTTATTTAATTTATCATTAGCACACCATCTCTCTCTAAGTTTTAACTTTAAATTGGAAATGCGAAAAGTGGCTTCTGCACCCCCTTTTATCAGTAATATCTTTTCTTAAACAACTCTGCTCTGAAATCATTTCTATAAAAGTAACTACTTATAACAGAACTAAGATTTTTTTATATTCTATTAAACATTGTCAAGATTTTTAAAGAAATGCTTTAGTTTTTTCTTTAATTTAAATAATAAATTTTCAATATCTTGGATATTGTTTTTATTATTTAATATTTATTAATATAAAATACATACAATAATTAATAATTCATATCAGTTTTATAAAAAAAAAAATAAAATATAAAATAAAAAAAAAACTATTGTATAGATCTCTATCGTTGTTTATTGTTTTTGTTGAGTTTAAGACAAATTCTATTTTAAATATTGTATTTGAATTAATTTATATAAAATAAAATGGCAATGTGTGTAAAATTGAATTAATAGTTTAATGGAATTGTTAAAACGTCTGCTAATCAGTGTAAATTTATAATTATTTGTTCGTTTTTAAGCATTAATTAGGGTCTGTTCTAGTAAATCTTTGCCCTTTTACACCAAAATCATAACGTTTTTTTTAATGTTATTTTTCTTTTTTAAATTAATGTTAATTTTTCTTATGGTTTATTGATGGGTATTGATGTGCGCCTGTTACTTAAGAGAAAAATTCGTATACATGTGTATATTTTTGTTTGTTTATATAGTATTTTGTGTCGTCACATTTGAGTTTTCTTTATTTGTTTTATTGTAGATTTGAGTTTTATTATTGTTTTGTAATAGTTCGCTTTATTTGTTTTAAGAATCGGTTTACCTCATTGGGTTCCGATTCTTTAAACGCTAGCGATTCCGTTTAGTCTTTCGGCTGACGTTACCCTCAATGATGATCTATAAAAAAGTTAAAAGGAATCAAAATTAATGTACATATTTATAATTAAAGTTGAAATGTTGAAAGAAACGTGAATCGGAGAAAATAATTAAAGGAGACATTTTGAAACAGTCTATCTATCTATCTATCTATCTATCTATCTATCTATCTATCTATCTATCTATCTATCTATCTATCTATCTATCTATCTATCTATCTATCTATCTATCTACCTATCTATCTATCTATCTATCTATCTATCTATCTATCTATCTATCTATCTATCTATTATCTATCTATCTACCTATCTATCTATCTATCTATCTATCTATCTATCTATCTATCTATCTATCTATCTCATCTATCTATCTATCTATCTATCTATCATCTATCTATCTAACCTACCTATCTATCTATCTATCTATCTATCTATCTATCTATCTATCTAATCTATCTATCTTATCTATCTAATCTATCTACCATCTATCTCTTATCTATCTATCTTCTATCTACTATCTATCGATCTATCTATTCTATCTATCTATCTATCTATCTATCTATTATCTATTCTATCTATCTATCTAATCTATCTATCTATCTATCTATCTATCTATCTACAATCTATCTATCTATCTATCTATCTATCTTCTATCTATTAATCTATCTTATCTATCTATCTTATCTATCTATAGTCAATCTAATCTCTATCTATCTATCTATCTATCTATCTATCTATCTATCTAATCTATCTAATCTATCTATCTATCTATCTATCTATCTATGCTATCTATCTATTCTATCTACTATCTATCTATCTATCTATCTATCTATCTATCTATCTATCTATCTATCTATCTATCTATCTATCTATCTATCTATCTATCTATCTATCTATCTATCTATCTATCTATCTATCTATCTATCTATCTATCTATCTATCTATCTATCTATCTATCTATCTATCTATCTATCTATCTATCTATCTATCTATCTATCTATCTATCTATCTATCTATCTATCTATCTATCTATCTATCTATCTATCTATCTACTCTATCTATCTATCTATCTATCTATCTATCTATCTATCTATCTATCTATCTATCTATCTATCTATCTATCTATCTATCTATCTATCTATCTATCTATCTATCATCTATCTATCTATCTATCTATCTATCTATCTATCTATCTATCTATCTATCTATCTATCTATCTATCTATCTATCTATCTATCTATCTATCTATCTATCTATCTATCTATCTATCTATCTATCTATCTATCTATCTATCTATCTATCTATCTATCTATCTATCTATCTATCTATCTATCTATCTATCTATCTATCTATCTATCTATCTATCTATCTATCTATCTATCTATCCTATCTATCTATCTATCTATCTATCTATCTATCTATCTATCTATCTATCTATCTATCTATCTATCTATCTATCTATCTATATCTATCTATCTATCTATCTATCTATCTATCTATCTATCTATCTATCTATCTATCTATCTATCTATCTATCTATCTATCTATCTATCTATCTATCTATCTCTATCTATCTATCTATCTATCTCTATCTATCTATCTATCTATCTATCTATCTATCTATCTATCTATCTATCTATCTATCTATCTATCTATCTATCTATCTCTATCTATCTATCTATCTATCTATCTATCTATCTATCTCTATCTATCTATCTATCTATCTATCTATCTATCTATCTATCTATCTATCTATCTATCTATCTATCATCTATCTATCTATCTATCTATCTATCTATCTATCTATCTATCTCTATCTATCGATATCTATCTTACCTGCAATATTTGACTGGCTTCAAAAGCAGTTCCGGGCAGTAATATAACCGGCGATGAGACATGTCCCGCCTCCACACACAACATATTCGGAAATTCATCATCACCGAAATCCCCTATTTCACGGGCCTTATCAATCCAAGGATTCCAAATAACGGTATCGGGGAAATTATACTTGTGTATACGCATTTTGCGGCCCGACACAACATTCGTTATAATGTGTTCTTGAGGCGTATGCTGGTAAATGCGATCGGTCCACTCATTTACCGTCACAACTTCACGGCCCTCTTGATACAAAGCACCATCGCGAGTCTAAGAACAACTTTATTAGAATTGAAGAAAAACATTTGATTTTTAGGACCACAAACCTTATCCATAAAGGTACAACCATGCAGTCCAGTTATTTGACAACGTCTAACATCAGGAACTTTTAAATACGTATGCAATAATAGATTAAATGTAAGCGCTAAGTCTTTACTAGGATTATAGACACCTATATGAAAATGTAATTCCTTTTCACGCAATATCAAACGATATGTGATGCGAAATCTATAAATAAATTATAATTTTAGAACTAATATTAAAATTTTGTTTTCTAAATTGTTAAACTTCTTACTGATAATTCCACATAGATCTAGTGAATTCATTGTCCATTAAAGAAAATATAGCCTCTACATCACCATTATGCAGCCGTTCCGGTGGTCTCTCTAAGTTCCATCGCGTTATGCGTGCAAAACCATGTTGAGCACCAAATGACCATGGACCGAATTGAGCTATTGGGAGGAGTTTAAAAAGACGAATAGTTATAATGAAAATGAACTCAACAGAAAATTGCTTAATTTGAGACTTACGGAAGACGAATGGTATGCCGCCACGTATTGCCTTTTTCCCATCAAAAGAGGCCAATTTGCTGTAAGTAAATGGAAAAAATTTATTAAGTTTACTATTATAATATAATAGTCTATATGCTTGTCTTTGGTTTAGACTATTTATAGTCTAGTCTATAGGCTATTGTCTAGCCTGTGGTCTATCTAGTCAATTCTAATGACATCTATCTATCTTCTATATATATAAAATTCTAACGTTACTGACTGACTGACTGATTCACTGACTGATTCATCATCGCACGCCTAAACGGTTAAAGCTAAAGAGCTGAAATTTGGACAGGAGGTTGGTCTTCCACCAAACAGATCCACTAAGACGGGATTTTTGGAAATTCGAATGTTTAGGGGGTAAAAAAGGGTAAAAACGGGTAAATTCGGTAACCTCATATCTCCTAAACTAGACAAGATACAAAAACAGTTTAAAGCATATCGTCGTTCATTTAAAAAATTATTGGACAGGTGTCTGGTACTTTTTTCAAATTCGGCCCCTTTAGGGAATAAACGGGTAAAAACTGTATTTTGGTACTTTCTTCGCACCCCATGTATCTTTTAAACCAGTGAACGTTCAAAAAATAACTTAACGAAAAAATATAAATTTAGTACTTTTTGGATATTCGTTCGTTTAAGGGGTTAAAATTGAACCTATTTTTGGTACTTTTTTCATAAAACATTGTTTTTGGTTTATTAACTTATACATATGAATACATAATAACGGGCTCCCACTACGATGTTGCAACTTTTTGGAATAGAATTTTTATTTCGCTAATGGGGAGAAAAAAAGTACCAAAAGGGGTAAAAACGGGAAATTTGATTTTATTCAAACACAATGATCCAATTTAGATAAAATTTTTAAACTTATAAACACTAAATACCTAATGGGATATTTTTTTGGTACTTTTTCATTCTCCAACTGGTACCTTTTGAGTTTTCTATGATATTGAAATAGAAACATGAAATTAATAATAAAGGGACTTTTCGCTACTTTTTCGTTCTACACAGGTACTTTTTTGAGTTTTCTTTAAAATTAACCCTAGAAACATTAAATTAAGCATGTAGAGCCCGGAGTAAATGAGAATCTATAAAAGGGGACTTTTTCGTACTTTTTCGTCCTTCGACTGGTACTTTTTGAGTTTTCTATAAAATTTAACTTAGAAACATGAAATTAATCATGTAGAGCCTGGAGTAAATTAGAATCTATAAAAGGGGACTTATTGGTACTTTATCGTAATTTGACTGGTACCTTTTTAGGTTTTCTATTAAATTGAACCTAGAAGTAAATGATAATCTATAAAAGGGAACTTTTTGGCACCTTTTCGTTCTTCAAAAGGTACTTTATAAATTTTCTATAATGTTGAACCTAGAAACATTAAATTATGAATGTAGAGCCCGGATTGAGAACCTATAAAAGGGGACTTTTTGGTACTTTTTCGTTCTTCAAAAGGTACTTTTTGAATTTTCTATAATATTGAACCTAGAAACATGAACTTAAACATGTAGAGCCTGGAGTAAATGAGAATATATAAGAGGGGACTTTTTGGTACTTTTTCGTTCTTCAAAAGGTACTTTTTGAATTTTCTATAATATTGAACCTAGAAACATGAAAATAAGCATGTTGAAAATAAGCATGTTTTTGGTACTTTTTCGTTCTTCAAAAGGTACTTTTTGTGTTTTTTATAACATGAAATTAACCATGTGGAGCCCGGAGTTAATGAGAATCTATAAAAGGGGACCCTTTGATAATTTTTCGTTCTTCAATTGGTACTTTTTGAATTTTCTATAATATTGAACTTAGGAACATGAAATTAAATAAAAGAGGTCTTTTGGTACTTTTTCGTACTTCATTGGTACTTTTTGATTTTTCTAAAATATTGAATATATAAACATAAATTTAAAAAGGGGACTTTTTGATATTGCAGATATATATACATTTACAATAATATTTATTTTATTCCATTACGATGAGGGTAGCGAAGCACAGTATAACAATCAATATTTGAAAAATCTTTCTATACTACTATTTTCATATTAGCTATAAATATAATTTCCTGACAAAATGTTATTTTCTATTCCATTCACAGTACCTAAGTATCTATGGCGTGTTCAAAGTAAAAGAACCATTTCAAATGAATATGTTTTGTTCAAAAAATTCTAGTAACAAACAAAAATCATAGCCACTTTAACAACAAAAACAACAAATATTTATTTTTATGGTTTAAAATCTCTAGTTAAAAAACAACTTAAGAATCTTGTATATATCTATATAAATATGATTCTTCAATAGGAATAACATAACAAACATTTAAACATTCACAAATCCAATGCATTCACACATAACGTGTTGTGAAAAACTATTCCAGACATTAAGAAATTTCGTATATTTTTTAACAAAAAAATATTAAATACTCTCGTTTGAATGTAGTACGTACGTACAAGTAATATTAACTTCAAAAAAATTGTCTGGGTTTTTTGTCTTGATGCTCGTGTTTTTTTTTTTGTGTTCTTTTCTTTACGTAATTCGCTTTTGAAGTTTAAATGAAGTAAAACTTTTTATTTTCTTTCATCAAAATCATCATCATCTACTACAAAGAGACGACTAAACACATACGGAACACGTTGCAGGAATACACAGTCGAATGGAGGAGAGACCCTCAAAGAAAATGATCAGTTAAGGAAGTTGAATTGGAACTATGTATATGCAAGCGAATGATGGCTGAAGAACTGAATCTAGTAGTTAGTTAGTTTGAAAGAATGATATACATATGTAAAATCAGGGCCTGCTCTGAGTTCCTTTACCAGATTATCTGGTGGGAATCGAATCCATGACCTCCAGTCCAACAACAGACTAGACCCACTAATGTATCGTTGACACCCAAGAACTGAATCTAACTATAAAGTAGCAAGTATCCTTCGAATAAGTTCCTTCAACGAATTAGCAAGTATCAAAAGTTTGTAGTATTTCGAGAGAGTGAGGTTCAGGTACCGGAAATAATAATGAGACCCAAGTATAACCTGAATTTTAAAAGTGCGAAAACGGTGTCAAAAGTCTATTTTACTCTCAGTACATCAACGACTTATCAAGACCTTATATATTTTTTAAAAATACCAGTTTATATTTTTTAAAAATATCTACCAGGGGTTTCCATAGTATTTTGCTTCAAGAATCCAGAAGATTTTATACAATATCATTGACCCCAAAACATTATCGGTTGGTGTCTATTCTGTTTTTTAACACTGTAGAGCGTCAAGACAAGTATCACTGCCCTGTCATTCTATATAAATTTTCTGAAAGTTTTTCAAAGATCATAATTCAGTTTAGATCCTTCTCTAATCTATAGTCTAGTCTTATAGTCTAGTCTATAGTCTAGTCATAGTCTAGTCTATAGTCTAGTCTATAGTCTAGTCTATAGTCTAGTCTATAGTCTAGTCTATAGTCTAGTCTATAGTCTAGTCTATAGTCTAGTCTATAGTCTAGTCTATAGTCTAGTCTATAGTCTAGTCTATAGTCTAGTCTATAGTCTAGTCTATAGTCTAGTCTATAGTCTAGTCTATAGTCTAGTCTATAGTCTAGTCTATAGTCTAGTCTATAGTCTAGTCTAGTCTATAGTCTAGTCTATAGTCTAGTCTAGTCTATAGTCTAGTCTATAGTCTAGTCTATAGTCTAGTCTATAGTCTAGTCTATAGTCTAGTCTATAGTCTAGTCTATAGTCTAGTCTATAGTCTAGTCTATAGTCTAGTCTATAGTCTAGTCTATAGTCTAGTCTATAGTCTAATCTATAGTCTAATCTATAGTCTAGTCTATAGTCTAGTCTATAGTCTAGTCTAGTCTACAGTCTAGTCTATAGTCTAGTCTATAGTCTAGTCTATAGTCTAGTCTATAGTCTAGTCTATAGTCTACTCTATAGTCTAGTCTACAGTCTAGTCTATAGTCTAGTCTATAGTCTAGTCTATAGTCTAGTCTATAGTCTAGTCTAGTCTATAGTCTAGTCTAGTCTATAGTCTAGTCTATAGTCTAGTCTATAGTCTAGTCTATAGTCTAGTCTATAGTCTAGTCTAGTCTATAGTCTAGTCTATAGTCTAGTCTAGTCTATAGTCTAGTCTATAGTCTAGTCTATAGTCTAGTCTATAGTCTAGTCTATAGTCTAGTCTATAGTCTAGTCTATAGTCTAGTCTATAGTCTAGTCTATAGTCTAGTCTATAGTGTATAGTCTAGTCTATAGTCTAGTCTATAGTCTAGTCTATAGTCTAGTCTATAGTCTAGTCTATAGTCTAGTCTATAGTCTAGTCTATAGTCTAGTCTATAGTCTAGTCTATAGTCTAGTCTATAGTCTAGTCTATAGTCTAGTCTATAGTCTAGTCTATAGTCTAGTCTATAGTCTAGTATATAGTCTAGTCTATAGTCTAGTCTATAGTCTAGTCTATAGTCTAGTCTATAGTCTAGTCTATAGTCTAGTCTATAGTCTAGTCTATAGTCTAGTCTATAGTCTATAGTCTAGTCTATAGTCTAGTCTATAGTCTAGTCTATAGTCTAGTCTATAGTCTAGTCTATAGTCTAGTCTATAGTCTAGTCTAGTCTAGTCTATAGTCTAGTCTATAGTCTAGTCTAGTCTAGTCTATAGTCTAGTCTATAGTCTAGTCTAGTCTATAGTCTAGTCTATAGTCTAGTCTATAGTCTAGTCTATAGTCTAGTCTATAGTCTAGTCTATAGTCTAGTCTATAGTCTAGTCTATAGTCTAGTCTATAGTCTAGTCTATAGTCTAGTCTATAGTCTAGTCTATAGTCTAGTCTATAGTCTAGTCTATAGTCTAGTCTATAGTCTAGTCTATAGTCTAGTCTATAGTCTAATCTATAGTCTAGTCTATAGTCTAGTCTATAGTCTAGTCTATAGTCTAGTCTATAGTCTAGTCTATAGTCTAGTCTATAGTCTAGTCTATAGTCTAGTCTATAGTCTAGTCTATAGTCTAGTCTATAGTCTAGTCTATAGTCTAGTCTATAGTCTAGTCTAGTCTATAGTCTAGTCTATAGTCTAGTCTATAGTCTAGTCTATAGTCTAGTCTATAGTCTAGTCTATAGTCTAGTCTATAGTCTAGTCTAGTCTATAGTCTAGTCTATAGTCTAGTCTAGTCTATAGTCTAGTCTATAGTCTAGTCTATAGTCTAGTCTATAGTCTAGTCTATAGTCTAGTCTATAGTCTAGTCTATAGTCTAGTCTATAGTCTAGTCTATAGTCTAGTCTATAGTCTAGTCTATAGTCTAGTCTATAGTCTAGTCTATAGTCTAGTCTATAGTCTAGTCTATAGTCTAGTCTATAGTCTAGTCTATAGTCTAGTCTATAGTCTAGTCTATAGTCTAGTCTATAGTCTAGTCTATAGTCTAGTCTATAGTCTAGTCTATAGTCTAGTCTATAGTCTAGTCTATAGTCTAGTCTATAGTCTAGTCTATAGTCTAGTCTATACTCTAGTCTATAGTCTAGTCTATAGTCTAGTCTATAGTCTAGTCTATAGTCTAGTCTATAGTCTAGTCTATAGTCTAGTCTATAGTCTAGTCCATAGTCTAGTCTATAGTCTAGTCTATAGTCAAGTCTATAGTCTAGTCTAGTCTAGTCTATAGTCTAGTCTATAGTCTAGTCTATAGTCTAGTCTATAGTCTAGTCTATAGTCTAGTCTATAGTCTAGTCTATAGTCTAGTCTAGTCTAGTCTATAGTCTAGTCTATAGTCTAGTCTATAGTCTAGTCTATAGTCTAGTCTATAGTCTAGTCTAGTCTATAGTCTAGTCTATAGTCTAGTCTATAGTCTAGTCTATAGTCTAGTCTATAGTCTAGTCTATAGTCTAGTCTATAGTCTAGTCTATAGTCTAGTCTATAGTCTAGTCTATAGTCTAGTCTATAGTCTAGTCTATAGTCTAGTCTATAGTCTAGTCTATAGCCTAGTCTATAGTCTAGTCTATAGTCTAGTCTATAGTCTAGTCTATAGTCTAGTCTATAGTCTAGTCTATCGTTAGTCTATAGTCTAGTCTAGTCTAGTCTTATAGTCTATAGTCTCTAGTCTTATAGTTTAGTCTATGTCTAGTCTATAGTCTAGTCTATAGTTTAGTCTAGTCTAGTCTATAGTCTAGTCTATAGTTCTAGTCTATAGGCTAGTCTATAGTCTAGTCTAGCTAAGTCTAGTCTATAGTCTAGTCTATAGTCTAGTTTAGTCTATAGTCTAGCCCATAGTCTGGTCTATAGTCTAGTCTATAGTCAGCCTTTCATTTTAAGTGTCATAAGTGCAACTTATTTTTCTACAACATTACATTTTCGAGTGTCCAAATCATGCATAGATAGTATGTAGATGGATGGATGGTTGATTTTTGGGTCCGAAGTATGCATGTTTAGCAACATTGTTGTTGTTTGTTATTCTGCAACAACAAATACACAAAAACTAACGAAATCTCAAAGAATGAAGCACGACAAAAACAAGAACAATAACAACAAAAAATAATATAAAAAAACGACGAAAACTGCGCCAATAATTGAAGGGAATTCATCCGCATATGTTGGAGATTCTCACAGAAATATGGAAGAGCAAAAAAAAAGCAACTGCAACAAGCTGAGAATTCCAAATGACAAATATGCGAAAAAGTATTTATTTTGAAAGAAAAATAAGTTTTTTTTTCTTTAATAAATGGTAAATGTGTCGTATGATCTTAAATAGTGGGATGTGATTGCTTGTTTTTGGAATATTTACTTAAAAAGCTGGTAGCAATATTGATTAGACGATGCACAAGTTGGCGGCGGTACAGTTAATGCAGGAAATTTTGCCAGATCAAAGGGAATATTTCGGCGAACAAAAATGAAAAATGAACAAATGATTTTACTCAAAAGTATTCAAATGAAATATGTAATGGCTTTAGAGCATAAAAACTCTTAACATTCGGATCAAAGGGATCAAAGAATATAACGTTAACCCGTGTATATTCAGCTCTAAAGTTTACATTAAATCTGAAGCCAACGGGTCCGTTGTCACATCTTTTCATGCAAATCCTTATAGAGATCTATGAACGGAATTATCGTCTAATGTTCAGAAACTTCGTTTTCTGGACTTAATTCCTTAGACTTCTCTAAACAGTGCTCATGAGGGATGTAATTTGTGGAATAAAAACCCAAAATATATTTGAATCAAATTTCGTCGAATATCTGGTAATGATGAAGAGAGTATTTCACTATCCGCTCCAAATGCTCTACATTTGACTGAATCCAAAGGTCCAGTTTTGTATAGTTCTCATGACGTTTGGGAAACTCATGCAAACCTTTGTATAGAGACCTATGAACGGAATTATCGTCTAATGTTCAGAAACTTCGTTTTCTGGACTTAATTCCTTAGCCTTCTGTAAACAGTGTTCCTGAGGGATGTAAAATCTGGAATAATAACCCAAAATATTTAAATCTAATTTCGTCGAATATCTGGTAATGATAAAGAAAGTATTTCACTATACTCTACAAATACTTTACATACGACTAAAACCAAAGGTCCAGTTTTGTATAGTTCTCATCTCGTTTGGGAAACTCATAGGATTTAAGTGATCCTAACTATCCAGTATTTTCAACTTTTTAAGGTAAACTTTCGCCGATATTATATATATAATTTAAAGTTCCATTTTAAAAACTCTTCTTATTTAAAAATTCAAAGAAATTTCTTTATCTTTAAGGATATTTCTTTATCTTTAAGGATATTTCTTTAACACAAGAATATCAAATGGAAAAACCATCTTCTCTTAACGAATGCAAAACTTACTTTTCTACCCTAATAACGTGGATGGATATATAAAAAAAGTTTTGAAATACATATCATTAAATCCAACAAAAACTGAATGATTATAAAAGAACAAACTAAGTACGAAGTCGTATTCATACTCATACCTCGTATATACATATGTACATATATTTAAACAAAGTACGAACAAGTATACGTTTCTTTTTATCGGTATATGTAGAGAGTTTTTTACCCTAAACTGTTTTTCATCTGATTCGGTTAATATTAGTAGGAAGTGAAGGAATGAATTCGTAAATGATAATTCCAATAGATGTTGTCAGTCGATGGTAATAACGTTATTTTGTTATCATCAGTCACTGACGACGATAAAGGTACTATTCCACAGTCAACCTTTCATGAACGATAAGTGACCAAATTCACAATTGTTCGAGTAATATATCAGCCGAAACCCTCGCCAATAAGATGGAAGAGATCCGCCACTTTTGTTCAGGTACTAGAGCTATCTAATCACTTACCACCGCAGTAGGGATGCTTAATGCCCGACAATCTTCAGACGTATGGGTCTGGTATTAACAGAATTAACCCTGAACATGCCCTGACAAAGAAGGGAATTTTATCGATAGCACATGAATAGGATACTTTACATTCGATACATTCGGCACACAACTTCGATAGTATGGCGGGTTTGCGGTTGGGTGATCTCAGGACTGGTATTCTTTTGATATCAACAAATTCTCTCCAACAGTCACCTCACAGTATCCCGAAATATTACTTTCAGCAAATATCAATCTTTAAACTAATATTCTATTCCCGCGATGAATGTGGTTGAAGCCTAACCACAATCACCACGTTCCAGAAGGGACCTCTCCTATAAGCGGCACAAGACAACGTTCGAAACTATACTTGCGCACCAGCTGGTCGCAAGTCAAATAGCTTCACCCATCTATTGTACCATCAGACAAAAGTTACTGGTAGTCCCGAAATATTACTTTCAGCAAATATCAATCTTTAAACCAATATTCTATTTCCGCGATTTAGGCTTCACCCACAATCACCACGTTGCAGAAGGGACCTCTCCTATAAGCGGCACAAGACGACGTTCGAAACTATACTTGCGCATCAGCTGGTCGCAAGTCAAATAACTTCACCCATTTATTGTAGCATCGGACAAAAGTTACTGGTAGCACCTTTATAGCAACCGGAATACAATAACACCAAGGTGATGGCGGTACACCCCCGGTAGGAACACATACAGGACAGCACAACTCACCAAGTTAGACGACCGGAATGTGACTAATGCCGAGAGTGAAAAACAAGAACACATAATCTTCCAATGGCAAGCCTTTAACTAGATCTAAATACTTTGGTGGCGATTTTATACCGGATATTCAATTCTGGAGGAACATTGATTAGAACATTTTAAAAAATTGCTTCTAGGAGACTGAGTTTCAGGACATTGGATGAAAATTTCTTTTAAACATTTTCTATAAAAAGGAGCACACAATAGGATGGCTAATATCCAAGGTGTATTTTTTGTGGATCAGATGTAATATATCTCCTCCTTTAGATCTAAGCTAGTTGTACCATGATTACTCATGTTTTCCATGCTACATTAACAGTACCACACCTCCGATTTAACAGAATCATACCCATTGTATGATAGATCTTACTTTTAGCCATGAGATATCTCCGTAGGTCATTAAGTTTAGACCCACATAACTCACCAAGATTTCTATTGGCGTCTGTAGTAGGGACATTCGCATGACATCGCGACCGTCTTCCAATATTTCCGCGGTTATTGAGGTCATACATAGTAAGTAAGAGGCTGTTGTTATTGCAACATCACAGTTCATTTCTAAACTCTTGCATCGTTCACTTTTAGCAGGAATTCCGACTCGGAACATTCTATTAAAGTCCGTGTGTATGGTATAATATAGTCAAAAGGTTGATTCAAGACTGAAAGTTCATTTTTAAACTCTTGCATCGTTCCCTTTTGGAAGGAATTCCGACTCGGAACATTCAATTAAAGTCCGTGTGTATGGTATAATATAGTCAAAAGATTGATTCAAGACTGAGAGTCTTGATATACTGGAGCGGTAATCGACGGATCTTTTTAGCAATTCAATGATTAAAACCATTTAAAACTCTGCTCTAAAGAACACACAAACACAAAATAAACAAGTAAAAGTTTTTTGTTTGATGACCAGTTTTTATGATCCTAGATTTGATAGTTCAAAAAAAACAACAAACAGAATACACACAAATAAATATTTATACACCACACACACGCATAATAAAACAGAAAACAGTAAAAACCATACATATTTACCTCAACATAAAAGGCGGGCAGAAATTGCCGTTAGTAACTAAAGGAAACTAAGCGAAAAAAAAACTCTGAAATGGCCGAAAAAGTTATAAAAAAAAAAAAACAGCAAATTCGAAATGAAAATGCAACAGCTAAAAAAAGTTCTACCATGTGGAGCCATACCAACTGCCAACAACATAAAAAGAGAAAGAAAGAAAACAAAAAAAAAAAAGCGACAACCAACTAACTAAAGTTCAAAAAAAAGCTTGCAAACGTGAAATACGAAAAGTTTATGAGAAAAAAGCGCCAGAAAGGCAGCAGAACACACCAATACAACAGGAACAATAATAACAGCAGCAAGCAACAATCCACACCGACTACAAAAAAACAAAACGGATATTAAACAAAAAACAAAACGACAATAACAGCAAAAAGAAAAAAAATCCCCCAAACGACCAACATCAGCAAGCACAGAACCCAACAACATTGCCGCATTCTACTCATCATCATCATCAGCAACTCAATTGTAATACAAACGAAAAAAAAAAATGGACAAAAAAAACAAATAACAAATAGAAGAAGAGAATAAAAAACAGAGGATTGCACGAGTCCGTATATAGTAAATGTAGGGCCAACAACTAAAAACGAAAGCTAACTAACCATACAACCAACCAACGAACCACCGAGCCAAATCGTCAGTCAGTTTGTCAGCCATACGAAAAAAAAAAACTTACAACAACAACAATGCACAACACTCGTAGTATGGTCAACAACAAAAAATTATCGATTTATGTAGAAAGCAATATAAATGCGCGCAAATCCATTCATAAAAAACTACTGAACCACCGATTATAAAGTCTCACTCAAATAGTCAACCGTATTCGGTTTACAATAATCTAAAATCGGTTTGATTTTGAACGATCCACCAAATATTCAGAATCCAACTGATCAACATTGTATGTTGCACAAATCGCTGTCTGTTTCTCAGGTATAATTCGAGGACTAAAGTCATTTTATCTTCAGCAAGCTCTTAGTTTGGGTCGAATTATAGGTCCCATTGTGATATCGTTTTGGGATCTCACCAATTATGTTCTAATCCAAATGGTCAACGTTGCCTCGAAGACAATTCGTTGCCCTAATTAATGCGTGGATGTTGCTCAAAACGCTTTCTGGACATTGATCAATGATCGGTTATATAGAACCTTTTAATGGAACCTTTCCGCTACTATTGATTCCTCCTTGTAATGTTTACCCAATGTCATAGCGGGCTTCACTTATACACATTTAAATTCCCTCTTATACACATTACATTCCCTCTTTCGTAGAAAAGCTCAATAGGGTTAAAACGGAAAGAACTAAGGGACTGAAAATTCCATGAGAACAATCAATATATGCCCCGACAAGGAGGGGTACCTAATGCACCTGATACGCCACTATACCGTGTATAGCCATAACATCCGAGCCATATCAACAAGGTCAACGTTGACATGAGCGATACGTATCATCCGCATTCTTCAATGATCCACTCAAACACATTTCTAAACCTCAAGCCACACCCCCAAGTCTCTGATAATTCGGCAACAGCACCTAGAACATATTTGACCAAAATACACCAACAATAAATCAGGATACCTCTTTTTGCCAAAGTGGTGTGGATGTGGATCCAACTGAGCTCCAAAATTTCGCCAACAGGGGGAGCTGAGACGTATAATATATTAGCTATATGATTTCTGTTGAGATGGTAACATCACCGAGAAGAAGGGCCTACTAAATCAATACTAATCTCCTGAGGAGCAAGAGATTTCTATTCTCTATATAAGATCAATCGAGTGAATCTGTTGAACCGGTCAGCAACAAGAGACATTCAAATATACTATATCAGTTCTCTAATTCTCGTGATTTTGGGTTCAAACCACTGATACTATAAGTACCCCAAGTCGAAGTCGACTATTTTGTTCCAAAAAAAGTCGATAACTCGACTATCGTCTATGAAAAAAGTCGAAAAGTCGACTTTGTAAATAAAAGTCGAAAAGTCAAAAAATCGGAAAGTCGAAAAAAGTCGAAAAGTCGAAAAAAGTTGAAAGTCGAAAAAAGTCGGATAAGTCGAAAAAAGTCGAAGAAAGTCGAAAAAATCAAAAAGTCGGAAAAAGTCGAAAAGTCGAAAAAAGTCGAAAAGAGTCGAAATTTTAAAAAAGTGGAAAAGAGGTCAAAACTCTAAAATAGTCGGAAAAACTCGAAAAAAGTAAAAAAATTGTCGAAAATAGTCGAAAAAAAGTCGAAATAAATCGAAAATAGTCAAAAAGTCGTAAAAAATCAAAAAGTCGAAAAGTCGGAAAAAGTCGAAAAGTCGGAAAAAGTCGAAAAGTCGACCATTTATAAAATACTAAAAATCGAAAAGTCTAAAAGTCGACTTTTAAATAAATGAAAAAGGTCGAAAAGTCGAAAAATCTACTTTTCATAAAATGGAAAAAGTCGAAAGGTCGAAAAGTCGACTTTTAACTAAATGCAAAAAGTCGAAAAGTCGACTTTTAACTAAATGCAAAAAGTCGAAAAGTCGACTTTTCGTTTCAACTATAGAACCCTAGTTGCAGCCCGTTTTGAAAGCTTTTTGTGGCGAGTAACTTCAGGGTTGCCAGATTAGGCTGGTGGTGGTACAATCCCATTACAGTAGACATATGGGAACCTGTAGTAAGAGACGAGTTATCCGAAATGAAAATTGCAAAAAATATACATATTTAATGCTACTGAATTTATTGCATAAAACCAGACTGCGTGGACCAAACTGACTTCCACCTACATTGGGTTGCTTACAAACTATACAGATCTGGTGCTGGCTAAATTGAGTTGCCATAGAATTCGACTTATCAACGCTTTGTACGAGAAAAATACTTCCTTTCTGTTCCAATTTGTATTCAGTAGGACATCATTAATATCCCAAGTAATGCAGGGATCGGAAACGAGTTATTATTGTAAAAAGCTTATCTGTGAATCGCATCAATATTTTGAAGATACTTCCATATATATTTACATTAAAATCATCGGTTAAGTTAATTTTCCAAAAAAAACTTAATTCGGTTGGACTCTTATACAAACGAATAGTACCATCGTGTTTTGATGTTGGCGACAATGAGGATGAAATTGAGCAAAAACTAAAGAATAACACCAACACATTGCTAAACATAAAAACATATATTACATATACACAAACATATATTTTATGTACTACATCAGGGATGGAAATTCGTCATTTTGAAAAGATATATTGTTTATAGTTCAACTTGGCTCAGTTCAATGGCTTTTTTGGAATAAGAAGTACTCAGTTGTAGCGGTTATTGTTGAAACCGAAAGTCAGTTTATTGCTATTAATAGAAAGTTGACTTTTAGCAAGTTATGAAAAGTCGATTATTCGACTTTTTAGAATTTTTAAATTGTCATCTTTTCAAACTTTTTTAATATCGGCTATATTAGACTTTATTTTCTTGTTGATTTTAAGTTAAAAATAAATAGAATAACTTAACTAGGAAATATCGTTACTACAACATTTTCCATCCCTGCATATACATATAAATGCAATTCTCACATGACACGCTGAGTAAAAGTAGGAATCGGGAGAAAACATTCAACCAATATATATATTTTTTTTTTTTATTTATTATTTTTGTTGATTCACCACAGGACAACCAATGTTGTTGTTGTTTTTTGTTGTTGCTGCATTGACTCTCTACTAAAGAAAATGTAATGCTACTGATTTGTGTGCATTTAACCAGGTTTAAGATAAATGTCATCATCATCATCGTCGTCATTCCTACTGTAACACACATTGGGTACATTGAGGTACTCGTAAAGTTGTAACGATTTAACCGCTTGTTGGTTGTTTCTTGGTTTGTCCATTTTATGGATAGTTTTTAATTTTATTTGAATTTTGGCCAATTGTTTGAGTTTTTAACCTTTATTAAAAGGTTCTAATTTTTATCCAAATAACAAATTTAACAAGAAGTGTTCAAAGGACATTCCAAACTAAAATAAACTCATGTAAGAAAAAATTCGGACATTTCTTTCTTTCAATATTTTTGTATTGACTTATAAAACCCCCTCGCATATGTTTAATACATACATACATATGTATATGTATAAATGTTTTACTGCAGCTTCATTAGTTTTCTGCTTGGACTTGAGGAATCCCGTATATAATTTAAATCGAATGCGGTACCTAAGCTAACGTAGACTGTTGTTTGATATACTAGTTGGAGTTTTAGTTGATTTTTTTGAAATTTTACTAAAACTAAAACTTTTTCAAATCACTTTTTAGGTTAGCATACATACTACTGCTACTCTGCTGGCTCTATTTCTCGCTGATTAAAGTTACTCCATGAACTTTGAACTATCCGTTAAACAGTTTGCATTGTTTTTGTTGTTAATAGCAAAGTTTCAGTTAAAGGTCGTAAGCAAATGAATGTTTGCTTTAAAATAATTTAATGATTTGAATTTCTAAAAGTATAACAATTGCGAAAATATTTGTAACATTAATTGGAATAAACAATTCTAAATTGATAAAGAGAAATATCATTCGAGATCAGAAAATTTTTTCTACTTTTAATTTTAAAAAATCTCTTATAATATTAACCACAATTCCCAACCGATTTATATTTGACTTACCTGACAAATAACTGCTCTTGATTGTTGACCCGCCAAGATACTACAGTTGCACCTAAAATCATAAAATTTTTTTTACATTAATTTTACAGTGAAATAAAATTAATTAAAAACTTTAAGTTTTTATATGAGATCATAACATAACTATTCTATAGTCCAGTTTACAGACATTACTATAGTCCAGACTATAGACTTTAATATAGTCCAGACTATAGACTTTACTAAAGTCCAGACTACAGACTTTTCAGTAGTCCGGACTAAAGACCATTCTATAGTCCAGACTAAAGACTTTTCTATAGTCCAGACTAGAGACTATTCTATAGTCCAGACTATTCTATAGTCCAGACTAAAGACTATTCTATAGTCCAGACTATAGACTATTCTATAGTCCAGACTATAGACTATTCTATAGCCCAGACTATAGACTATTCTATAGCCCAGACTATAGACTATTCTATAGCCCAGACTATAGACTATTCTATAGTCCAGACTATAACTATTCTATAGTCCAGACTATTCTATAATCCAGACTATAGATTATTCTATAATCCAGACTATAGATTATTCTATAGTCCAGACTATAGATTATTCTATAGTCCAGACTATAGATTATTCTATAGTCCAGACAATAGACTATTCTATAGTCCAGACTATAGACTATTCTATAGTCCATGCTATAGACTATTTTATAGTCCAGACTATAGACTATTCTATAGTCCAGACTATAGACTATTCTATAGTCCAGACTATAGACTATTCTATAGTCCAGACTATAGACTATTCTATTATCCAGACTATAGACTACTCTATAGTAGAGACTATAAACTAACCTATAGTCCAGACTATTCTATAATCCAGACTATAACTATTCTATAGTCCAGACTGTAGACTATTCTATAGCCCAGACTATAGACTATTCTATAGTCCAGACTATTGACTATTCTATAGTCCAGACTGTAGACTATTCTATAGCCCAGACTATAGACTATTCTATAGTCCAGACTATTGACTATTCTATAGTTCAGACTTTAGACTATTCTATAGTCCAGACTGTCGACTATACTATAGTCCAGACTATAGGCTATTCTATAGTCCAGACTATTCTAGAATCCGGATTATTCAGTAATCCAAATCAAACAAAGACTAATTTTTGCTAGTCCCAGTGCAAAAACAAATCATATTTCTTCGACTAGTTTCTTTTTTAGTACAATTTCTCCTGGCTTTGAGTATAATTTGAATTATATGTGAAATCGATTTTAAAATTTGGGCCTAAATCCCGGCAGTACTGCAATACCAGGCCAACCCGTGACAGAAGTGGAGCAAGCTCCTAAAACATTCCGTCTAATTACAAAAATCAGTTTAACATTTGTTGTCCTCCGATGGAGGATCTATCAGATGTTAAGCTGATAAGAACAGATACTACACTTTGATCTTAGCCATAAGGCCGAGAAGCGATAACTAAAGATATAAAAAACAAACTAGTTATTTGAAATATTTTATGAACTAAATTTCTGTGGAAGACACTAAACTTTTAGGGGTAGTTTTGAAATGTTCTTGCTACCTGAAAGAATGCGAAAAATATTTACGTTTATGAAAAGATATTTTGACTTTTAGCAGACCTTTCTAATGTATAATATAATATGGGATCTACCTGTGTACTCTTAAATATAAGTAACAAGAACCCTAAATTACTAAATTACCCTTAAAGTATCAATAACTTTGTCTAAATAATGTATGCTTTTTTGATTAATAATTCCCATTCAGTTTATATTTTACAACAGAAGTTATGAGTTTTTTATATGACCAGTTATCGCTTCTCGGCCTTATGGCTAAGATCAAAGTGTAGTATCTGTTCTTATCAGCTTAACATCTGATAGATCCTCCATCGGAGGACAACAAATGTTAAACTGATTTTTGTAACTGGACGGAATGTTTTAGGAGCTTGCTCCACTTCTGTCACGGGTTGGCCTGGTATTGCCGGGATTTAGGCCCAAATTTTAAAATCGATTTCACGTATAATTCAAATTATATCCAAACCCAGGAGAAATCGTACTAAAAAAGAAACGTCGAAGAAATATGATTTCTTTTTGCACTGGGACTAGCAAAAATTTGTCTTTGTTTGCTTGCTTCACTTCTGTCAAGGATTAGCCCGGTATTGCAGTATCGCTGGGATTTAGGCCCATTTAGAAAATACATTTCAAAAGTACATAGTTTTAGGAAATAATGAGGGCAAAATTATATGTTCTTATATCGTCCTAATAACTGATTTTTGTGATCGGACGGAATTTTTAAGGAGCCACTTCTGTTAAGAGGTATTACAGTATCTCTGGATTTCGGGAATAAATTTATATATCTGCTCTTAACAGTCCTACTTCTGATAAACCCTCAATCGATGGACAACAATGTTAAACAGATTTCCATAATCAAACGAAATGATTTAAATTTCTGTTAAGGTTTGTACCAGTACTGGAGTATCGCTGGGATTTGGTTCCATATTTAAGAATAAATTTCAAATGGTGTGAAAGGGAAAGGAAGGGTGCTATGATGTTTAAAGTAAACATATCAGAATCCCAAAAAAATATTTCAATATTAAACTGATTTTAAATGTTCCACATCCGACATTATTAAACCGTTTACTGATCAATAATTACAAATTTTCAAACGAAAATGATCTCACACTTAAAATCAGGCTGCAAATAACGTGGATGCTAGTTACAAGCCATGATAAGCATCGACACTATTAAAAATCAAACAAAAATTAGTTCATTGATTCCAAATCTTTAACAAATGACAAGAAACACACATGAATTGAAGTGAATGAATGCGCGTTTAAAAGTGAATTGAATGAATAATAAAAAAACCTATTCACTCACTCTTCCAACAAAATACTGAAGGGTTTGACACAACTATTCAGCACAGATCTAGTGTGTGAGTGTACTGATCTATGTACCGGTAGATAGATAGACATACACTGTACTTACTTTTTTACTTTTTTTTTAAACAATTACGCTCTAAGATACCGACCCACGTAAATAAAAAAATACACAACAAAACAAGTACAAGTAATTCGTACACATGTATTGAACAAAATATAAATTTTTAAGTAATAAAAAAACCAAAAAAAAAACAAACTTTAACTACTACAACGGCGGACAAGTTTTTTTTTTCTTTAAATATTTCTAAAGTCGTTTCTAACAATATACAAAATAGTAAAAGCTGAAAAGATAAAATAATGACACACACTTCGAAAAAAAGAACATATTTTATGTACGAAATTTAAAAATATCAACAAAAAAGTTTTCAAAATTTACGCATACACAAACAAGTGGAGCAAAAGTTGACAGAAGTGATCAGTAAAAACCTAACAATTCCACCTTTACATCTACATATGATGAAAGATTAAAGACCAGTCTTAACTAGCCAAATTAATTATCTTACTTACGCCTGCAATTTCTCTGACAAATAACTAAACAACCCCTAAACTATAAACAACATCTTTAAGTGGCATTCTAAATATTCGTATACGTTTTCCTTTATAATTCCCATTTAGTTTATAAAATTTTTGCCATAACTAGTTTGTTTTTTTATGTGTTTAGTTATCGCTTCTCGGCCTTATGGCTAAGATCAAAGTGTAGTATCTGTTCTTATCAGCTTAACATCTGATAGATCCTCCATCGGAGGACAACAAATGTTAAACTGATTTTTGTATTAGACGGAATGCTTTAGGAGCTTGCTTCACTTCTGTCACGGGTTGGCCTGGTATTGCAGTATCGCCGGGATTAAGGCCCAAATTTTAAAATCAATTTCACACACAATTAAATTATACTCTTATCCAGAAAACATTGAATAGTCTGTAGTATGGATTATATAATAGTGTATAGTTTGACAACAGAATAGTCTATAGTATAGGCTAGAGTCAGTCTATAGTCTGGACTATAGAATAGTCTACAGTCTGGATTAGAGAACAGTCTATAGTCAATAATATAAAACAATCTATAGTAAAGAATATAAAACTGTCTATAGTCTGGACTATAGAAAGTCTGTAGTCTGGACTACAGAACAATCTATAGCCTGGACTGTAGAACAGTCTATAGTCTTTACTATAGACAGTCTATAGTCTTTACTATAGAACAGTCTATAGTCTTTCTATAGAACAGTCTATAGTCTGGACTGCAGAACAGTCTATAGTCTGACTATAGAACAGTCTATAGTCTGACTATAGACAGTCTATAGTCTGGACTATAGAACAGTCTATAGTCTGACTATAGAACTCTATAGTCTGGACTATAGACTGTTCTATAGTCCAGACTATAGACGTCTATAGTCTGGACTATAGACAGTCTATAGTCCGACTATAGACTGTCTATAGTCCAGACTATAGACTGTCTATAGTCTGACTATAGACACTATAGTCTGACTATTGAATAGTCTATAGTCGACTGTAGAACGTCTATAGTCGACTATAGACTGTTCTATAGTCCAGACTATAGACTGTCTATAGTCTGACTATAGACTGTTCTATAGTCTGACTATAGACGTCTATAGTCTGACTATAGACTGTCTATAGTCGCACTATAGACTGTTCTATAGTCTGACTATAGACTGTTCTATAGTCCAGACTATAGACTGTTCTATAGTCCAGACTATAGACTGTTCTATAGTCTGACTATAGACTGTTCTATAGTCTGACTATAGACGTTCTATAGTCCAGACTATAGACTGTCTATAGTCTGACTATAGACTCTATAGTCCAGACTATAGACTGTTCTATAGTCCAGACTATAGACTGTTCTATAGTCCAGACTATAGACTGTTCTATAGTCCAGACTATAGACTGTTCTATAGTCCAGACTATAGACTGTTCTATAGTCCAGACTATAGACTGTTTATAGTCCAGACTATAGACTGTTCTATAGTCCAGACTATAGACTGTTCTATAGTCAGACTATAGACTGTTCTATAGTCCAGACTATAGACTGTTCTATAGTCCAGACTATAGACTGTTCTATAGTCCAGACTATAGACTGTTCTATAGTCGACTATAGACTGTTCTATAGTCCAGACTATAGACTGTTCTATAGTCCAGACTATAGACTGTTCTATAGTCCAGACTATAGACTGTTCTATAGTCAGACTATAGACTGTTCTATAGTCCAGACTATAGACTGTTCTATAGTCCAGACTATAGACTGTTCTATAGTCCAGACTATAGACTGTTCTATAGTCCAGACTATAGACTGTTCTAGTCCGACTATAGACTGTTCTATCCCGACTATAGACTGTTCATAGTCCAGACTATAGACTGTTCTATAGTCCAGACTATAGACTGTTCTATAGTCCAGACTATAGACTGTTCTATAGTCCAGACTATAGACTGTTCTATAGTCCAGACTATAGACTGTTCTATAGTCCAGACTATAGACTGTTCTATAGTCCAGACTATAGACTGTTCTATAGTCCAGACTATAGACTGTTCTATAGTCCAGACTATAGACTGTTCTATAGTCCAGACTATAGACTGTTCTATAGTCCAGACTATAGACTGTTCTGCAGTCCAGACTATAGACTGTTCTATAGTAGACTATAGACTGTTCTATAGTAGACTATAGACTGTTCTATAGTAAAGACTATAGACTGTTCTACAGTCCAGACTATAGATTGTTCTGTAGTCCAGACTACAGACTTTCTATAGTCCAGACTATAGACAGTTTATATTCTTACTATAGATTGTTTTATATTATTGACTATAGACTGTTCTCTAATCCAGACTGTAGACTATTCTATAGTCCAGACTATAGACTGACTCTAGCCTATACTATAGACTATTCTGTTGTCCAAACTATACACTATTATATAATCCATACTACAGACTATTCAATGTTTTCTGGATAAGAGTATAATTTTAATTGTGTGAAATTGATTTTAAAATTTGGGCCTTAATCCCGGCGATACTGCAATACCAGGCCAACCCGTGACAGAAGTGAAGCAAGCTCCTAAAGCATTCCGTCTAATTACAAAATCAGTTTAACATTTGTTGTCCTCCGATGGAGGATCTATCAGATGTTAAGCTGATAAGAACAGATACTACACTTTGATCTTAGCCATAAGGCCGAGAAGCGATAACTAACACATAAAAAAACAAACTAGTTATGGCAAAAATTTTATAAACTAAATGGGAATTATAAGGAAACGTATACGAATATTTAGAATGCCACTTAAAGATGTTGTTTATAGTTTAGGGGTTGTTTAGTTATTTGTCAGAGAAATTGCAGGCGTAAGTAAGATAATTAATTTGGCTAGTTAAGACTGGTCTTTAATCTTTCATCATATGTAGATGTAAAGGTGGAATTGTTAGGTTTTTACTGATCACTTCTGTCAACTTTTGCTCCACATTGTTTGTGTATGCGTAAATTTTGAAAACTTTTTTTGTTGATATTTTTAAATTTCGTACATAAAAAATGTTCTTTTTTTCGAAGTTGTGTGTCATTATTTTATCTTTTTCAGCTTTTACTATTTTGTATATTGTTAGAAACGACTTTAGAAATAATTTTAAAGAAAAAAAAACTTGTCCGCCGTTGTAGTAGTTAAAGTTTGTTTTTTTTTTGGTTTTTTTATTACTTAAAAATTTATATTTTGTTCAATACATGTGTACGAATTACTTGTACTTGTTTTGTTGTGTATTTTTTTATTTACGTGGGTCGGTATCTTAGAGCGTAATTGTTTAAAAAAAAATAAAAAAGTAAGTACAGTGTATGTCTATCTATCTACCGGTACATAGATCAGTACACTCACACACTAGATCTGTGCTGAATAGTTGTGTCAAACCCTTCAGTATTTTTGTTGGAAGAGTGAGTGAATAGGTTTTTTTATTATTCATTCAATTCAACATTTTAAACGCGCATTCATTCACTTCAATTCATGTGTGTTTCTTGTCATTTGTTAAAGATTTGGAATCAATGAACTAATTTTTGTTTGATTTTTAATAGTGTCGATGCTTATCATGGCTTGTAACTAGCATCCACGTTATTTGCAGCCTGATTTTAAGTGTGAGATCATTTTCGTTTGAAAATTTGTAATTATTGATCAGTAAACGGTTTAATAATGTCGGATTGTGGAACATTTAAAATCAGTTTAATATTGAAATATTTTTTTGGGATTCTGATATTTTACTTTAAACATCATAGCACCCTTCCTTTCCCTTTCACACCATTTGAAATTTATTCTTAATATGGAACCAAATCCCAGCGATACTCCAGTACTGGTACAAACCTTAACAGAAATTTAAATCATTTCGTTTGATTATGGAAATCTGTTTAACATTTGTTGTCCATCGATTGAGGGTTTATCAGAAGTAGGACTGTTAAGAGCAGATATATAAATTTATTCCCGAAATCCAGAGATACTGTAATACCTCTTAACAGAAGTGGCTCCTTAAAAAATTCCGTCCGATCACAAAAATCAGTTATTAGGACGATATAAGAACATATAATTTTGCCCTCATTATTTCCTAAAACTATGTACTTTTGAAATGTATTTTCTAAATGGGCCTAAATCCCAGCGATACTGCAATACCGGGCTAATCCTTGACAGAAGTGAAGCAAGCAAACAAAGACAAATTTTTGCTAGTCCCAGTGCAAAAAGAAATCATATTTCTTCGACTAGTTTCTTTTTTAGTACGATTTCTCCTGGGTTTGGATATAATTTGAATTATACGTGAAATCGATTTTAAAATTTGGGCCTAAATCCCGGCAATACCAGGCCAACCCGTGACAGAAGTGGAGCAAGCTCCTAAAACATTCCGTCCAGTTACAAAAATCAGTTTAACATTTGTTGTCCTCCGATGGAGGATCTATCAGATGTTAAGCTGATAAGAACAGATACTACACTTTGATCTTAGCCATAAGGCCGAGAAGCGATAACTGGTCATATAAAAAACTCATAACTTCTGTTGTAAAATATATAAACTGAATGGGAATTATTAATCAAAAAAGCATACATTATTTAGACAAAGTTATTGATACTTTAAGGGTAATTTAGTAATTTAGGGTTCTTGTTACTTATATTTAAGAGTACACAGGTAGATCCCATATTATTATTATCATTAGAAAGGTCTGCTAAAAGTCAAAATATCTTTTCATAAACGTAAATATTTTTCGCATTCTTTCAGGTAGCAAGAACATTTCAAAACTACCCCTAAAAGTTTAGTGTCTTCCACAGAAATTTAGTTCATAAATATTTCAAATAACTAGTTTGTTTTTTATATCTTTAGTTATCGCTTCTCGGCCTTATGGCTAAGATCAAAGTGTAGTATCTGTTCTTATCAGCTTAACATCTGATAGATCCTCCATCGGAGGACAACAAATGTTAAACTGATTTTTGTAATTAGACGGAATGTTTTAGGAGCTTGCTCCACTTCTGTCACGGGTTGGCCTGGTATTGCAGTACTGCCGGGATTTAGGCCCAAATTTTAAAATCGATTTCACATATATTCAAATTATACTCAAAGCCAGGAGAAATTGTACTAAAAAAGAAACTAGTCGAAGAATATGATTTGTTTTTGCACTGGGACTAGCAAAATTAGTCTTTGTTTGATTTGGATTACTGAATAATCCGGATTCTAGAATAGTCTGGACTATAGAATAGCCTATAGTCTGGACTATAGTATAGTCGACAGTCTGGACTATAGAATAGTCTAAAGTCTGAACTATAGAATAGTCAATAGTCTGGACTATAGAATAGTCTATAGTCTGGGCTATAGAATAGTCTACAGTCTGGACTATAGAATAGTCAATAGTCTGGACTATAGAATAGTCTATAGTCTGGGCTATAGAATAGTCTACAGTCTGGACTATAGAATAGTTATAGTCTGGATTATAGAATAGTCTGGACTATAGGTTAGTTTATAGTCTCTACTATAGAGTAGTCTATAGTCTGGATAATAGAATAGTCTATAGTCTGGACTATAGAATAGTCTATAGTCTGGACTATAGAATAGTCTATAGTCTGGACTATAGAATAGTCTATAGTCTGGACTATAAAATAGTCTATAGCATGGACTATAGAATAGTCTATAGTCTGGACTATAGAATAGTCTATTGTCTGGACTATAGAATAATCTATAGTCTGGACTATAGAATAATCTATAGTCTGGACTATAGAATAATCTATAGTCTGGATTATAGAATAATCTATAGTCTGGATTATAGAATAGTCTGGACTATAGAATAGTTATAGTCTGGACTATAGAATAGTCTATAGTCTGGGCTATAGAATAGTCTATAGTCTGGGCTATAGAATAGTCTATAGTCTGGGCTATAGAATAGTCTATAGTCTGGACTATAGAATAGTCTATAGTCTGGACTATAGAATAGTCTTTAGTCTGGACTATAGAATAGTCTGGACTATAGAATAGTCTCTAGTCTGGACTATAGAAAAGTCTTTAGTCTGGACTATAGAATGGTCTTTAGTCCGGACTACTGAAAAGTCTGTAGTCTGGACTTTAGTAAAGTCTATAGTCTGGACTATATTAAAGTCTATAGTCTGGACTATAGTAATGTCTGTAAACTGGACTATAGAATAGTTATGTTATGATCTCAATAAAACTTAAAGTTTTTAATTAATTTTATTCACTGTAAAATTAATGTAAAAAAATTTTATGATTTTAGGTGCAACTGTAGTATCTTGGCGGGTCAACAATCAAGAGCAGTTATTTGTCAGGTAAGTCAAATATAAATCGGTTGGGAATTGTGGTTAATATTATAAGAGATTTTTTAAAATTAAAAGTAGAAAAATTTTCTGATCTCGAATGATATTTCTCTTTATCAATTTAGAATTGTTTATTCCAATTTAATGTTACAAATATTTTCGCAATTGTTTATACTGCTTTTAGAAATTCAAATCATTAAATTTTAAAGCAAACTATTCATTTGCTTACGACCTTTAACTGAAACTTTGCTATTAACAACAAAAACAATGCAAACTGTTTAACGGATAGTTCAAAGTTCATGGAGTAACTTTAATCAGCGAGAAATAGAGCCAGCAGAGTAGCAGTAGTATGTATGCTAGCAACCTAAAAAGTGATTTGAAAAAGTTTTAGTTTTAGTAAAATTTCAAAAAAAATCAACTAAAACTCCAACTAGTATATCAACACAGTCTACGTTAGCTTAGGTACCGCATTCGATTTAAATTATATACGGGATTCCTCAAGTCCAAGCAGAAAACTAATGAAGCTGCAGTATAAACATTTATACATATACATATGTATGTATGTATTAAACATATGCGAGGTGGGTTTTATAAGTCAATACAAAATATTGAAAGAAAGAAATGTCCGAATTTTTTTTCTTACATGAGTTTTTTTAGTTTGGAATGTCCTTTGAACACTTCTTGTTAAATTTGTTATTTGGATAAAATTAGAACCTTTTAATAAAGGTTAAAAACTCAAACAATTGGCCAAAATTCAAATAAAATTAAAAACTATCCATAAAATGGACAAACCAAGAAACAACCAACAAGCGGTTAAATCGTTACAACTTTACGAGTACCTCAATGTACCCAATGTGTGTTACAGTAGGAATGACGACGATGATGATGATGACATTTATCTTTAAACCTGGTTAAATGCACACAAATCAGTAGCATTACATTTTCTTTAGTAGAAGTCAATGCAGCAACAACAAAAAACAACAACATTGGTTGTCCTGTGGTGAATCAACAAAATATAAATAAATAAAAAAAATATATATATTGGTTGAATGTTTTCTCCCGATTCCTACTTTTACTCAGCGTGTCATGTGAGAATTGCATTTATATGTATATGCAGGATGGAAAATGTTGTAGTAACGATATTTCCTAGTTAAGTTATTTCTATTTATTTTTAACTTAAAATCAACAAGAAATAAAGTCTAATATAGCCGATATTAAAAAAAGTTTGAAAAAGATGACAATTTAAAAATTCCTAAAAAGTCGAATAATCGACTTTTCATAACTTGCTAAAAGTCAACTTTCTATTAATAGCAATAAACTGACTTTCGGTTTCAACAATAACCGCTACAACTGAGTACTTCTTATTCCCAAAAAGCCATTAATGAACTGAGCCAAGTTGGAACTATAAACAATATATCTTTTCAAAATGACGAATTTCCATCCCTGATGTAGTACAATAAATATATGGTTTTTGTGTATATGTAATATAGTTTTTATGTTTAGCAATGTTGTTGGTGTTATTCTTTAGTTTTTGCTCAATTTCATCCTCATTGTCGCCAACATCAAAACACGATGGTACTATTCGTTTGTATAAGAGTCCAACCGAATTAAGTTTTTTTTTGGAAATTAACTTAACCGATGATTTTTAATGTAAATATATATGGAAGTATCTTCAAAATATTGATGCGATTCACAGATAAGCTTTTTACAATAATAACTCGTTTCCGATCCCTGCATTACTTGGGATATTAATGATGTCCTACTGAATACAAATTGGAACAGAAAGGAAGTATTTTTCTCGTACAAAGCGTTGATAAGTCGAATTCTATGGCAACTCAATTTAGCCAGCACCAGATCTGTATAGTTTGTAAGCAACCCAATGTAGGTGGAAGTCAGTTTGGTCCACGCAGTCTGGTTTTATGCAATAAATTCAGTAGCATTAAATATGTATATTTTTTGCAATTTTCATTTCGGATAACTCGTCTCTTACTACAGGTTCCCATATGTCTACTGTAATGGGATTGTACCACCACCAGCCTAATCTGGCAACCCTGAAGTTACTCGCCACAAAAAGCTTTTCAAAACGGGCTGCAACTAGGGTTCTATAGTTGAAACGAAAAGTCGACTTTTCGACTTTTTGCATTTAGTTAAAAGTCGACTTTTCGACTTTTTGCATTTAGTTAAAAGTCGACTTTTCGACCTTTCGACTTTTTCCATTTTATGAAAAGTAGATTTTTCGACTTTTCGACCTTTTTCATTTATTTAAAAGTCGACTTTTAGACTTTTCGATTTTTAGTATTTTATAAATGGTCGACTTTTCGACTTTTTCCGACTTTATCGACTTTTTCCCGACTTTTCGACTTTTTGATTTTTTTACGACTTTTTTGACTATTTTCGATTTATTTCGACTTTTTTTTCGACTATTTTCGACAATTTTTTTACTTTTTTCGAGTTTTTTTTCCGACTATTTTAGAGTTTTTGACCTCTTTTCCACTTTTTTAAAATTTCGACTCTTTTCGACTTTTTTCGATTTTCGACTTTTTCCGACTTTTTGACTTTTTTCGACTTTCTTCGACTTTTTTCGACTTATCCGACTTTTTTCGACTTTTCAACTTTTTTTCGACTTTTCGACTTTTTTCGACTTTCCGATTTTTTGACTTTTCGACTTTTATTTACAAAGTCGACTTTTCGACTTTTTTCATAGACGATAGTCGAGTTATCGACTTTTTTGGAACAAAATAGTCGACTTCGACTTGGGGTACTTATAGTATCAGTGGTTTGAACCCAAAATCACGAGAATTAAAGAACTGATATAGTATATTTGAATGTCTCTTGTTGCTGTTACCGGTTCAACAGATTCACTCGATTGATCTTTATATAGAGAATAGAAATCTCTTGCTCCTCAGGAGATTAGTATTGATTTAGTAGGCCCTTCTTCTCGGTGATGTTACCATCTCAACAGAAATCATATAGCTAATATATTATACGTCTCAGCTCCCCCTGTTGGCGAAATTTTGGAGCTCAGTTGGATCCACATCCACACCACTTTGGCAAAAAGAGGTATCCTGATTATTGTTGGTGTATTTTGGTCAAATATGTCTCTAGGTGCTGTTGCCGAATTATCAGAGACTTGGGGGTGTGGCTTGAGGTTTAGAAATGTGTTTGAGTGGATCATTGAAGAATGCGGATGATACGTATCGCTCATGTCAACGTTGACCTTGTTGATATGGCTCGGATGTTATGGCTATACACGGTATAGTGGCGTATCAGGTGCATTAGGTACCCCTCCTTGTCGGGGCATATATTGATATTGTTCTCAATGGACATTTTCAGTCCCTTAGTTCTTTCCGTTTTAACCCTATTGAGCTTTTCTACGAAAGAGGGAATGTAAATGTGTATAAGAGGGAATTTAAATGTGTATAAGTGAAGCCCGCTATGACATTGGGTAAACATTACAAGGAGGAATCAATAGTAGCGGAAAGGTTCCATTAAAAGGTTCTATATAACCGATCATTGATCAATGTCCAGAAAGCGTTTTGAGCAACATCCACGCATTAATTAGGGCAACGAATTGTCTTCGAGGCAACGTTGACCATTTGGATTAGAAATAATTGGTGAGATCCCAAAACGATATCACAATGGGACCTATAATTCGACCCAAACTAAGAGCTTGCTGAAGATAAAATGACTTTAGTCCTCGAATTATACCTGAGAAACAGACAGCGATTTGTGCAACATACAATGTTGATCAGTTGGATTCTGAATATTTGGTGGATCGTTCAAAATCAAACCGATTTTAGATTATTGTAAACCGAATACGGTTGACTATTTGATGAGACTTTATAATCGGTGGTTCAGTAGTTTTTATGAATGGATTTGCGCGCATTTATATTGCTTTTCTACATAAATCGATAAATTTTTGTTGTTGACCATACTACGAGTGTTGTGCATTGTTGTTGTTGTAAGTTTTTTTTTTTTCGTATGGCTGACAAACTGACTGACGATTTGGCTCGGTGGTTCGTTGGTTGGTTGTATGGTTAGTTAGCTTTCGTTTTAGTTGTTGGCCCTACATTTACTATATACGGACTCGTGCAATCCTCTGTTTTTATTCTCTTCTTCTATTTGTTATTTGTTTTTTTGTCCCATTTTTTTTTTTCGTTTGTATTACAATTGAGTTGCTGATGATGATGATGAGTAGAATGCGGCAATGTTGTTGGGTTCTGTTGCTGCTGATGTTGGTCGTTTGGGGGATTTTTTTCTTTGTTGCTGTTATTGTCGTTTTGTTTTTTGTTTATTCCGTTTTGTTTTTTTGTAGTCGGTGGTGGATTGTTGCTGCTGCTGTTATTATTGTTCCTGTTGTATTGGTGTGTTTCTGCTGCCTTTCTGGCGCTTTTTTCTCATAACTTTTCGTATTTCACGTTTGCAAGCTTTTTTTGAACTTTAGTTAGTTGGTTGTCGCTTTTTTTTTTGGTTTTCTTTCTTTCTCTTTTATGTTGTTGGCAGTTGGTATGGCTCCACATGGTAGAACTTTTTTTAGCTGTTGCATTTTCATTTCGAATTTCTGTTTTTTTTTTTTATAACTTTTTCGCCATTTCAGAGTTTTTTTTTCGCTTAGTTTCCTTTAGTTACTAACGGCAATTGTCTGCCCGCCTTTTATGTTGAGGTAAATATGTATGGTTTTTACTTGTTTTCTGTTTATTATGCGTGTGTGTGTGTATAAATATTTATTTGTGTGTATTCTGTTTGTTGTTTTTTTGAACTATCAAATCTAGGATCATAAAAACTGGTCATCACAACAAAAAACTTTACTTGTTATTTTGTGTTTGTGTGTTCTTTAGAGCAGAGTTTTAAATGGTTTTAATCATTGAATTGCTAAAAAGATCCGTCGATTACCGCTCCAGTATATCAAGACTCTCAGTCTTGAATCAATCTTTTGACTATATTATACCATACACACGGACTTTAATTGAATGTTCCGAGTCGGAATTCCTTCCAAAAGGGAACGATGCAAGAGTTTTAAAAATGAACTTTCAGTCTTTGAATCAACCTTTTGACTATATTATACCATACACACGGACTTTAATAGAATGTTCCGAGTCGGAATTCCTGCTAAAAGTGAACGATGCAAGAGTTAGAAATGAACTGTGATGTTGCAATAACAACAGCCTCTTACTTACTATGTATGACCTCAATAACCGCGGAAATATTGGAAGACGGTCGCGATGTCATGCGAATGTCCTACTACAGACGCCAATAGAAATCTTGGTGAGTTATGTGGGTCTAAACTTAATGACCTACGGAGATATCTCATGGCTAAAAGTAAGATCTATCATACAATGGGTATGATTCTGTTAAATCGGAGGTGTGGTACTGTTAATGTAGCATGGAAAACATGAGTAATCATGGTACAACTAGCTTAGATCTAAAGGAGGAGATATATTACATCTGATCCACAAAAAATACACCTTGGATATTAGCCATCCTATTGTGTGCTCCTTTTTATAGAAAAATGTTAAAAGAAATTTTCATCCAATGTCCTGAAACTCAGTCTCCTAGAAGCAATTTTTTTAAAATGTTCTAATCAATGTTCCTCCAGAATTGAATATCCGGTATAAAATCGCCACCAAAGTATTTAGATCTAGTTAAAGGCTTGCATTGGAAGATTATGTGTTCTTGTTTTTCACTCTCGGCATTAGTCACATTCCGGTCGTCTAACTTGGTGAGTTGTGCTGTCCTGTATGTGTTCCTACCGGGGGTGTACCGCCATCACCTTGGTGTTATTGTATTCCGGTGCTATAAAGGTGCTACCAGTAACTTTTGTCCGATGCTACAATAAATGGGTGAAGTTATTTGACTTGCGACCAGCTGATGCGCAAGTATAGTTTCGAACGTCGTCTTGTGCCGCTTATAGGAGAGGTCCCTTCTGCAACGTGGTGATTGTGGGTGAAGCCTAAATCGCGGAAATAGAATATTGGTTTTAAAGATTGATATTTGCTGAAAGTAATATTTCGGGACTACCAGTAACTTTTGTCTGATGGTACAATAGATGGGTGAAGCTATTTGACTTGCGACCAGCTGGTGCGCAAGTATAGTTTCGAACGTTGTCTTGTGCCGCTTATAGGAGAGGTCCCTTCTGGAACGTGGTGATTGTGGTTAGGCTTCAACCACATTCATCGCGGGAATAGAATATTAGTTTAAAGATTGATATTTGCTGAAAGTAATATTTCGGGATACTGTGAGGTGGACTGTTGGAGAGAATTTGTTGATATCAAAAGAATACCAGTCCTGAGATCACCCAACCGCAAACCCGCCATACTATCGAAGTTGTGTGCCGAATGTATCGAATGTAAATTATCCTATTCATGTGCTATCGATAAAATTCCCTTCTTTGTCAGGGCATGTTCAGGGTTAATTCTGTTAATACCAGACCCATACGTCTGAAGATTGTCGGGCATTAAGCATCCCTACTGCGGTGGTAAGTGATTAGATAGCTCTAGTACCTGAACAAAAGTGGCGGGATCTCTTCCATCTTATTGGCGAGGGTTTCGGCTGATATATTACTCGAACAATTGTGAATTTGGTCACTTATCGTTCATGAAAGGTTGACTGTGGAATAGTACCTTTATCGTCGTCAGTGACTGATGATAACAAAATAACGTTATTACCATCGACTGACAACATCTATTGGAATTATCATTTACGAATTCATTCCTTCACTTCCTACTAATATTTAACCGAATCAGATGAAAAACAGTTAGGGTAAAAAACTCTCTACATATACCGATAAAAAGAAACGTATACTTGTTCGTACTTTGTTTAAATATATGTACATATGTATATACGAGGTATGAGTTATGAATACGACTTCGTACTTAGTTTGTTCTTTTATAATCATTCAGTTTTTGTTGGATTTAATGATATGTATTTCAAAACTTTTTTTATATATCCATCCACGTTATTAGGGTTAGAAAAAGTAAGTTTTGCATTCGTTAAGAGAAGATGGTTTTTCCATTTGATATTCTTGTGTTAAAGAAAATATCCTTAAAGATAAAGAAATATCCTTAAAGATAAAGAAATTTCTTTGAATTTTTAAATAAGAAGAGTTTTAAAATGGAACTTTAAATTATATATATAATATCGGCGAAAGTTTACCTTAAAAAGTTGAAAATACTGGATAGTTAGGATCACTTAACATCCTATGAGTTTCCCAAACGAGATTGAGAACTATACAAAACTGGACCTTTGGTTTAGTCGTATGTAAAGTATTTGTAGAGTATAGTGAAATACTTCTTTATCATTACCAGATATTCGACGAAATTAGATTTAAATATTTTGGGTTATTATTCCAGATTTTACATCCCTCAGGAACACTGTTTACAGAAGGCTAAGGAATTAAGTCCAGAAAACGAAGTTTCTGAACATTAGACGATAATTCCGTCATAGGTCTCTATACAAAGGTTTGCATGAGTTTCCCAAACGTCATGAGAACTATACAAAACTGGACCTTTGGATTCAGTCAAATGTATAGAGCATTTGGAGCGGATAGTGAAATACTCTCTCATCATTACCAGATATTCGGACGAAATTTGATTCAAATATATTTTGGGTTTTTTATTCCACAAATTACATCCCTCATGAGCACTGTTTAGAGAAGTCTAAGGAATTAAGTCCAGAAAACGAAGTTTCTGAACATTAGACGATAATTCCGTTCATAGATCTCTATAAGGATTTGCATGAAAAGATGTGACAACGACCCGTTGGCTTCAGATTTAATGTAAACTTTAGAGCTGAATATACACGGGTTAACGTTATATTCTTTGATCCCTTTGATCCGAATGTTAAGAGTTTTTATGCTCTAAAGCCATTACATATTTCATTTGAATACTTTTGAGTAAAATCATTTGTTCATTTTTCATTTTTGTTCGCCGAAATATTCCCTTTGATCTGGCAAAATTTCCTGCATTAACTGTACCGCCGCCAACTTGTGCATCGTCTAATCAATATTGCTACCAGCTTTTTAAGTAAATATTCCAAAAACAAGCAATCACATCCCACTATTTAAGATCATACGACACATTTACCATTTATTAAAGAAAAAAAAACTTATTTTTCTTTCAAAATAAATACTTTTTCGCATATTTGTCATTTGGAATTCTCAGCTTGTTGCAGTTGCTTTTTTTTTGCTCTTCCATATTTCTGTGAGAATCTCCAACATATGCGGATGAATTCCCTTCAATTATTGGCGCAGTTTTCGTCGTTTTTTATATTATTTTTTGTTGTTATTGTTCTTGTTTTTGTCGTGCTTCATTCTTTGAGATTTCGTTAGTTTTGTTGTATTTGTTGTTGCAGAATAACAAACAACAACAATGTTGCTAAACATGCATACTTCGGACCCAAAAATCAACCATCCATCCATCTACATACTATCTATGCATGATTTGTACACTCGAAAATGTAATGTTAGTAGAAAAATAAGTTGCACTTATGACAACTTAAAATGAAAGGCTGACTATAGACTAGACTATAGACCAGACTATGGGCTAGACTATAGACTAAACTAGACTATAGACTAGACTATAGACTAGACTATAGACTAGACTAGACTATAGACTAGCCTATAGACTAGACTATAGACTAGACTATAGACTAGACTATAGACTAAACTATAGACTAGACTATAGACTAGACTATAGACTAAACTATAGACTATAGACTAGACTATAGACTAGACTATAGACTAGACTATAGACTAGACTATAGACTAGACTATAGACTAGACTATAGACTAGACTATAGACTAGACTATAGACTAGACTATAGACTAGACTATAGACTAGACTATAGACTAGACTATAGACTAGGCTATAGACTAGACTATAGACTAGACTATAGACTAGACTATAGACTAGACTATAGACTAGACTATAGACTAGACTATAGACTAGACTATAGACTAGACTATAGACTAGACTATAGACTAGACTATAGACTAGACTATAGACTAGACTATAGACTAGACTATAGACTAGACTAGACTATAGACTAGACTATAGACTAGACTATAGACTAGACTATAGACTAGACTATAGACTAGACTAGACTAGACTATAGACTAGACTATAGACTAGACTATAGACTAGACTATAGACTAGACTATAGACTAGACTATAGACTAGACTATAGACTAGACTAGACTAGACTATAGACTTGACTATAGACTAGACTATAGACTAGACTATGGACTAGACTATAGACTAGACTATAGACTAGACTATAGACTAGACTATAGACTAGACTATAGACTAGACTATAGACTAGACTATAGACTAGAGTATAGACTAGACTATAGACTAGACTATAGACTAGACTATAGACTAGACTATAGACTAGACTATAGACTAGACTATAGACTAGACTATAGACTAGACTATAGACTAGACTATAGACTAGACTATAGACTAGACTATAGACTAGACTATAGACTAGACTATAGACTAGACTATAGACTAGACTATAGACTAGACTATAGACTAGACTATAGACTAGACTATAGACTAGACTATAGACTAGACTATAGACTAGACTATAGACTAGACTATAGACTAGACTATAGACTAGACTATAGACTAGACTATAGACTAGACTATAGACTAGACTATAGACTAGACTAGACTATAGACTAGACTATAGACTAGACTAGACTATAGACTAGACTATAGACTAGACTATAGACTAGACTATAGACTAGACTATAGACTAGACTATAGACTAGACTATAGACTAGACTAGACTATAGACTAGACTATAGACTAGACTATAGACTAGACTATAGACTAGACTATAGACTAGACTGTAGACTAGACTATAGAGTAGACTATAGACTAGACTATAGACTAGACTATAGACTAGACTGTAGACTAGACTAGACTATAGACTAGACTATAGACTAGACTATAGATTAGACTATAGATTAGACTATAGACTAGACTATAGACTAGACTATAGACTAGACTATAGACTAGACTATAGACTAGACTATAGACTAGACTATAGACTAGACTATAGACTAGACTATAGACTAGACTATAGACTAGACTATAGACTAGACTATAGACTAGACTAGACTATAGACTAGACTATAGACTAGACTATAGACTAGACTATAGACTAGACTAGACTATAGACTAGACTATAGACTAGACTAGACTATAGACTAGACTATAGACTAGACTATAGACTAGACTATAGACTAGACTATAGACTAGACTATAGACTAGACTATAGACTAGACTATAGACTAGACTATAGACTAGACTATAGACTAGACTATATACTAGACTATAGACTAGACTATAGACTAGACTATAGACTAGACTATAGACTAGACTATAGACTAGACTATAGACTAGACTATAGACTAGACTATAGACTAGACTATAGACTAGACTATAGACTAGACTATAGACTAGACTATAGACTAGACTATAGACTAGACTATAGACTAGACTATAGACTAGACTATAGACTAGACTATAGACTAGACTAAGACTAGACTATAGACTAGACTATAGACTAGACTATAGACTAGACTATAGACTAGACTATAGACTAGACTATAGACTAGACTATAGACTAGACTAGACTATAGACTAGACTATAGACTAGACTAGACTATAGACTAGACTATAGACTAGACTATAGACTAGACTATAGACTAGACTATAGACTAGACTAGACTATAGACTAGACTAGACTATAGACTAGACTATAGACTAGACTATAGACTAGACTATAGACTAGACTGTAGACTAGACTATAGAGTAGACTATAGACTAGACTATAGACTAGACTATAGACTAGACTATAGACTAGACTATAGACTAGACTGTAGACTAGACTAGACTATAGACTAGACTATAGACTAGACTATAGATTAGACTATAGATTAGACTATAGACTAGACTATAGACTAGACTATAGACTAGACTATAGACTAGACTATAGACTAGACTATAGACTAGACTATAGACTAGACTATAGACTAGACTATAGACTAGACTATAGACTAGACTATAGACTAGACTATAGACTAGACTAGACTATAGACTAGACTATAGACTAGACTAGACTATAGACTAGACTATAGACTAGACTATAGACTAGATATAGACTAGACTATAGACTAGACTATAGACTAGACTATAGACTAGACTATAGACTAGACTATAGACTAGACTATAGACTAGACTATAGACTAGACTATAGACTAGACTATAGACTAGACTATAGACTAGACTATAGACTAGACTATAGACTAGACTATATACTAGACTATAGACTAGACTATAGACTAGACTATAGACTAGACTATAGACTAGACTATAGACTAGACTATAGACTAGACTATAGACTAGACTATAGACTAGACTATAGACTAGACTATAGATTAGAGAAGGATCTAACTGAATTATGATCTTTGAAAAACTTTCAGAAAATTTATATAGAATGACAGGGCAGTGATACTTGTCTTGACGCTCTACAGTGTTAAAAACAGAATAGACACCAACCGATAATGTTTTGGGGTCAATGATATTGTATAAAATCTTCTGGATTCTTGAAGCAAAATACTATGGAAACCCCTGGTAGATATTTTTAAAAAATATAAACTGGTATTTTTAAAAATATATAAGGTCTTGATAAGTCGTTGATGTACTGAGAGTAAAATAGACTTTTGACACCGTTTTCGCACTTTTAAAATTCAGGTTATACTTGGGTCTCATTATTATTTCCGGTACCTGAACCTCACTCTCTCGAAATACTACAAACTTTTGATACTTGCTAATTCGTTGAAGGAACTTATTCGAAGGATACTTGCTACTTTATAGTTAGATTCAGTTCTTGGGTGTCAACGATACATTAGTGGGTCTAGTCTGTTGTTGGACTGGAGGTCATGGATTCGATTCCCACCAGATAATCTGGTAAAGGAACTCAGAGCAGGCCCTGATTTTACATATGTATATCATTCTTTCAAACTAACTAACTACTAGATTCAGTTCTTCAGCCATCATTCGCTTGCATATACATAGTTCCAATTCAACTTCCTTAACTGATCATTTTCTTTGAGGGTCTCTCCTCCATTCGACTGTGTATTCCTGCAACGTGTTCCGTATGTGTTTAGTCGTCTCTTTGTAGTAGATGATGATGATTTTGATGAAAGAAAATAAAAAGTTTTACTTCATTTAAACTTCAAAAGCGAATTACGTAAAGAAAAGAACACAAAAAAAAAAACACGAGCATCAAGACAAAAAACCCAGACAATTTTTTTGAAGTTAATATTACTTGTACGTACGTACTACATTCAAACGAGAGTATTTAATTTTTTTGTTAAAAAATATACGAAATTTCTTAATGTCTGGAATAGTTTTTCACAACACGTTATGTGTGAATGCATTGGATTTGTGAATGTTTAAATGTTTGTTATGTTATTCCTATTGAAGAATCATATTTATATAGATATATACAAGATTCTTAAGTTGTTTTTTAACTAGAGATTTTAAACCATAAAAATAAATATGTTGTTTTTGTTGTTAAAGTGGCTATGATTTTTGTTTGTTACTAGAATTTTTTGAACAAAACATATTCATTTGAAATGGTTCTTTTACTTTGAACACGCCATAGATACTTAGGTACTGTGAATGGAATAGAAAATAACATTTTGTCAGGAAATTATATTTATAGCTAATATGAAAATAGTAGTATAGAAAGATTTTTCAAATATTGATTGTTATACTGTGCTTCGCTACCCTCATCGTAATGGAATAAAATAAATATTATTGTAAATGTATATATCTGCAATATCAAAAAGTCCCCTTTTTAAATTTATGTTTATATATTCAATATTTTAGAAAAATCAAAAAGTACCAATGAAGTACGAAAAAGTACCAAAAGACCTCTTTTATTTAATTTCATGTTCCTAAGTTCAATATTATAGAAAATTCAAAAAGTACCAATTGAAGAACGAAAAATTATCAAAGGGTCCCCTTTTATAGATTCTCATTAACTCCGGGCTCCACATGGTTAATTTCATGTTATAAAAAACACAAAAAGTACCTTTTGAAGAACGAAAAAGTACCAAAAACATGCTTATTTTCAACATGCTTATTTTCATGTTTCTAGGTTCAATATTATAGAAAATTCAAAAAGTACCTTTTGAAGAACGAAAAAGTACCAAAAAGTCCCCTTTATATTCTCATTTACTCCAGGCTCTACATGTTTAAGTTCATGTTTCTAGGTTCAATATTATAGAAAATTCAAAAAGTACCTTTTGAAGAACGAAAAAGTACCAAAAAGTCCCTTTTATAGGTTCTCAATCCGGGCTCTACATTCATTTAATGTTTCTAGGTTCAACATTATAGAAAATTAAAGTACCTTTTGAAGAACGAAAAGGTGCCAAAAGTTCCCTTTTATAGTTATCATTTACTTCTGGTTCAATTTAATAGAAAACTAAAAAGGTACCAGTCAAATACGAAAAGTACAAAAGTCCCCTTTTATAGATTCTAATTTACTCCAGGCTCTACATGATTAATTTCATGTTTCTAGTTAATTTTAAGAAAACTCAAAAAGTACCCGAAGAGAACGAAAAAGTAGCGAAAAGTCCCTTTATAGATTCATTTACTCCGGGCTCTAATGCTTAATTTAAGTTTCTAGGGTTAATTTAAAGAAAACTCAAAAAAGTACCTGTGTAGAACGAAAAAGTAGCGAAAAGTCCCTTTATTATTAATTTCATGTTTCTATTTCAATATCATAGGAAACTCAAAGG